>NC_143158.1:13682553-13982553 GCF_041381405.1 Jatropha curcas | reverse complement strand
TTTTATAACACTTGCCCCTGAATCCGACTTGGAGGATTTTGCCCCCTGCTTGAGAGAATTGATGCCCTTATTAGCTGAAATAGAATTTCTTCTTAATGAAAGACTAAAAATTCCGTGATTACTTCTGTGATGGGAGAATGGTGAATGTTCTTATCACTTCTTGCCCCCAGAATGGTGCTGACCATGGAATACTTCAAAACATTGGTGTTGTACTTGTCCAATCGGTTGAGGAATCAAAGAGAACAAAGCCACTTATATGACTCGAGGAAACGGATAATGTGGATGACATCGCTCGTCTGAAAGGATCGAAGAAACAATGGTCCGAGTGGAGACGAGGTATTAAAGAATTACCTCTCAACGATTATGTTTGACATTTTTTAGGGTTGTTTTGGAAACCCCGGGGATTGAATTGACATTTTTCTCTCTCTTTTTTTCGAGGAATGACTCAAAGAGTGACGTTTTCAAAACGAACTTTTGAGAATGACTCAATTTTTGTGACTCGTTGTGGAATGACCACTGGTGATGGAGACTTGATTTTAGAGACTCATTGGAGACTCGATTTAGAGGCTCAAATTTTTCTTGTAGTGAATTTTGACTCGAAGGAATTCAGTGATTCCCGGAAAAAATGATTTATATACTCCCAAGGAGACCTTTGAAAGGGATTTTTTTTTTTAAGGACATACTTTACTGTTTATCCTACAAAAATGGACTCTCATGAAAGCACTTTTTTTTTTTTTTAACTTTTTCCTAGTAGCCGCCCTTTCGGGTTTTCGACTCTAGCAGGCTTTTTTGCCCTAACTTTTGCCTAGACCGCCCTTTCGGGTTTTCAGCCTAGCGAGCTCAATTCTTGCCTGAAGCCGTCCTTTCGGGTTTTCAACTCCAGCTTTTATTTTTCTTTTCTTCTCTTTTTTTTATTTTTTTATTTTTTATATTGGCAAAGAGAAAATGTTATTTATGATGCAAACTTATGTTTGTGACCGCGCCTTTGTGGCTGCCTACGTATCTCCAAGAACTCTTCGGGGGATGGGGAGAATCAGGTCTTTCGTAGTTCTTTCTGGGATGCGAACTTCGTGCTCGGCTGGTGCGGAATTCATCTCCGTCTTGATGTTAGTGCGGAATTCCTTTTCGTCTTGGTGCGGAATTTATTTCCGGCTTGCTGTTGGGGCAAAATTCGACTCCGACTTAATGCTGATTGTGGAATTCATTTCCGATTTGATTTCTTCGCGGGATTCCTTCCCAGCTTGATGTCTTTACGGGATTCCTTCCCGACTTGATGTTGATGCAGAATTCGTTTCTGACTTGATTTCTTCGCGAGATTCCTTCCCGGCTTGATGTCTTTACGGGATTCCTTCCCGACTTGATGTCTTTACGGGATTCATTCCCGACTTGATGTTGACGCAGAATTCATTCCTGGCATGATTTCTTCGCGGGATTCCTTCCCGGCTTGATGTCTTTGCGGGATTCCTTCCCGACTTGATGTCTTTACGGGATTCATTCCCGACTTGATGTTGATGCAGAATTCATTTCTGGCTTGATTTCTTCGCGGGATTCCTTCCCGACTTTGATGATGTTGAATCAACTTATTGACTCAAGCTCTAGGCGAATCTGACTTTGTTGTTGTAGTGGTTTTACCACTGGTTGACTGAAATATGACTTGTATTCATCACAAAGAGTTTTGAATACCCACATTGTGGTGGTAACTTGAGTGGCTTGAGTGTTGAAGAAGCTTTTATGCTTTGAGTTTGTGGCTTCGCCATGTTTGAATTCTTGAGGTTAATTTGTTTCCTTTTCTTGAACTTTATCTTCCTCTGAATTTGAAACTTATTTCCTCAATGGTTCCCCTCTCCATAAGGAATTTTGAGGAGACTCTTCCTTTTCCTTATTTTGAGAAATGATCATTGTTTATAAGGACACTTGTACTTGTGCCATGCTTGGCGCTTGATTTTCAAGGTGTTTGTTGTCATCCAATTTGTGAAAATGACTGCTTCTTTTAGCTTGCTTTTTTTTAAAAAAAAATATGAGCAGCCGCTTGATCTTTGTCCTTATGGCTGAAATGATTTGTCATCTACCCTTGATGGGCTTGAATTTAATGGAGAGCTTGCAGTTGACCCATTTCTTGACAACTTGATTTCCTGTAGCTTTGTCTTTGATTTCTTTCTTTTGTGCAGAAGTTCCTTCTGACCCATTTTTTCTTTTGCTTATTTGCTTCCTTTTAACTAGGGGTTCCTTTTGTCCCGTTTTTCCTTTTGCTTGCTTAGAAGCGGCCTCTCCATAAAGAATTTCGAGGCAACTTGATTCTGAGATGACTTGAGTAGTGTATGGATAGCATTGCGACTTCATGTAGACCCAACCCAAACATAACTTCTTTATTCTGTCGCTTTTAAGCTCAAAATTCAGACACCTCTCTGTCGGAGCATCTTCCATTCCTGGGTTTTCGGAGAAACCATTCTGGCCCTAACCCCTTCAATCGGCTTTGCCTCGGTACTGTTTGAAGTCTTTTGTAACCTTTGCTGGATCCTTTTCATGATTACCCTTCAAAACTTCCCCTTTAATGGTGCTTCTTAGGATGCCCCCAGTTTTGATTGATGCAGAGCAAATGAATGCATTTTTCTTTGCCAATTTTTATTATCTTTTTTTTTTATCATCATTTTTTTTAATTTTTTTATTATTTTTTTTCGATTTTTTTTTGTGCTTTCACGGGAAAGAACACGGAAAGAGTATAAACATGATTGGAACGTAAACGGATCCCTTTTTATTGATAAGACAAAATTTGTGTACAAAAGACACTTAGATTTACAAATTTGAATTGAATGAAAACTTGAATGGGAATGAAAATGAAAAGAAAAAACTAGACCCTAAAAGATAGACTCTAGGTGGACTGTGATGGACTAGGATGGGATTGACTATAGTGACTTTGTTCTTCTCGATGCTTAAATCGATCAGACAGGTTGTTGTTGGTCTTGAACAATTCCTTTGTTCTTTTGGATGTTTGATCTCAACCTTCTCAGACACAAACTTCATTCATTTCTAAGAAAAGTTCGAAAGGATCGAAAAATTCTTGTTCAACAATTTTTTTTTTTTTTTGCATTAATCCCATGGTTAGGCAAGGGATTGGTTGATGTTCAGCTTGCTCTTGGGGATGATGGACCCATTGTCAACCAGGTCTTGTAGGCGGTTTTTCAAAGTCCAGCATGATTCTGCTTCTTGTATGAGTCTTCTTTGAGTTGACCCAACTGGATTAAGTCTTCCACCTTAGTTGCAGTCGCAATGAGCGATTGGAACATAGGCAAGTACTGTGTTTGAAGTTGTGACTGGTAGACAGGCAGTAAATTCTTGATTATTATGTCAACTTGTTCCTGTTCAGAGGGTCGGTTGATCATTTGAGCAGCTTTGGCTCTCCACCTCGAAAGGAACGAGGAGAAGGGCTCATTGTTCTTTTGTTTAGTGGTTTCCAGCTCCCTCCGGGTAACATCCACTTCGATATTATAATGGTACTGCATGTTGAAAGCATTGCATATGTCCTCCCGATTCTTTATTTTGGAACGATCCAAGCTTACAAACCATCTTAATGTAGCACCAGTCAAAGATTGCTGAAACAACTGAGCAAGGAGTTCGCAGTTCAGGCCAAACGGGTTGAGGGCACCCACATACATTTTCAGGTGCGTTTTGGGACAAGCGGTTCCATCAAACTTGTCCATATTGGGCATTTTGAACTTCGTAGGTAGTCTTGCTTCGAGGAACAAGGACAAGGAGTCCATGTCCACCACTTCCTTGTGTGTCTTGAGGGCAATAACAGACTTTTCCAACAATTCCAGCTTCTCTCTCATTTTCTGAGCTTCCAGCTCAGAAGCAATTCTGGAGGGCATGTCATCCAGGTTAAAGGCAGGATTTGATGATGTCGGTGGAGCTGCAGGTCCCTGATTAGATGTGGCAGGATCCCTTCCAACAGGAGAAACCCCATTTCCATTACCCAGCTCAGCTATTAGGGTAGTCCTCTGCGCAGCTAAGGCCTCATTCATTCTGGCCTCCATCCTGGCCTCCAGTTGTTCCATAAGGTTTTGAATGTCAGTGAGTGATGCCATTGGTGCAGTCGGGGTTGTTGGACTTATGGGTGAGAGCTCAGTTGGTGTTTCGGGTACAGGTGGCCTTTGGAGGGGTACCTGTAAAAGGACATAGTCAAAATGATTAGACTATCCTATATAAGGTGTTTTCATAGGGTATGTGAGATAGTGTGAGGTAGGGTAATGTAAGGGTAAGGTATTTGGACTTGACCCTTGTGATGTGGGGTGGTAGGACCAAACAATGTAGGGTAGCGTTGGTAGGGTAGGACACCTAGGATAGGACCCAATGGGATGTGATATGTAAGGTAGAGTGCTTAGGGCTGGACACCTAGACTTTTTGTAAGGCCCTAAGTTCTCAAAGAATTTTTTTTTGGGCCTTAGGGGCCAAAATGTGAATTTTTGGGCCTTAGGCCAAATTGGGAATTTTTGGGCCCTTGGGGCCAAATTGGGAATTTTTGGGCCTCTGTGGCCAAGAATGTGGACTTTTGGGCCTTAGTGGCCAAATTGTGAACTTCTGGGCCTTAGGGGCCAGATTGGAAATTTTTGGGCCTCTGTGGCCAGATTGGAAATTTTTAGGCCTCTGGGGCCGAATTAAGAATTTTTGGGCCTTAGGGGCCAAATTGTGAATTTTTGGGCCTCTGTGGCCAAAATGTAATTTTCTAGGTCTCAGGGACCAAAATGTAATTTTCTCGCTTTGAAATGGAATGTTTTTTTTTTTTGTGAAGTATGGGATGAATGCGTGAATGCGCACAACATCACAACATAATCTGTTCATGATATGCTTCACATCATTGGGTGCATACAGTCCTAAGGGATAGGTTCTATAGGCTATGACGCAAATAGAGAATAGGCTTATAAAGGAACCCTTGAACCTTGAGCATGGATATACCTAACCACATGTGAAACAAGGAGTTTCGCGTGGGTCCAACAGTACGCATGCCCATGGGCCATCCCCAAAAGGATTAGGGATGGTTTGCGGTAACAGGGAGGACGATTTGGCTGTCCGTCGACGTAATCAAAGAGACCTGCCGATCAGCGCTACTTGCTATCCAGACTCAGAAGTTTGAACAGAGAGAGAAGAAATTCATTTGAAATTCATTTTTTATGCAATGGAGAAAAGGATTCTCAATCGTGCAAATAAATCAACAATTTAAAATGATTTAATTAAATTGTACAATTAAGTCCCAATTCTCCTTATCCGTATTCTTAAAGAAAGAATACTTGATTCAATGTTTAGGTACCCTGCAAAACAACGCATAGTAAAATAAAACCCTAAAGAAGGGCTGGTTAGTTTACACAGCAATTGTACTCCACTCTTATGCAAAAAGATTACATAAGTATAGTCCCCAGTGAAGTCGCCAAACTGTGAACCCCTCCCCCGAAAATAGGCATATAATGAATATGACTAAGGACAGAAATGCACGTGAATGTGTGAGTCGCCACCTTGTTTAATTATTTTAGGGTAAACTAGGAAAAAAACCCTAAGTTGACTCCAATTTTAATTAACCTAACTACTAGATTAATTATCCCAATGTTTAAGGCATAGTTTGCGAACCCGAGGTGGATCCCGAGACTATGTCATGCTGATTAACTAACCAATGAATGAATGCTTTGCAAGGTAAATGATGTAATCGGACCAATAAAAATGTTTAAGTGATTTCGACTTGCCGCTCAGGGTTAAATCCCTAACGTGCCTACGTACTTCCGTTTGAATGGAAGATCAAAGTCAACGTAGTTCGATGTGCCTTTTTAAAAGGGCTTTGAATGGGTATGCTCAATGCATGGGTATGTGTATGCTTCGTGCATTTTGTTTAGGCATTTTGCCTGAAAATTGATTGATTTTTAGGCATTTGATGCCAAAAATGTTGATTTTAATGGCTTTTAGCCAAAAAGATTGATTCAGGCAATTGTTGCCAAAAATTGATGTGATTTAGGCAATTTATTGCCAAAAATTGGTTAGGCGATTTGTCGCCAAAGTGATTAAGGCATTTGTGCCAAAAGTTGGTATTGGAAGGCGTTTAGCCAAAAGATTTAGGCAATTTGTTTGCCAAAAGTGATTATTCGGGCGTTTGTCGCCAAAATGACTGATTTAAGGCTTTTAGCCAAAATGAATTGATTTAGGCAATTTTTGCCAAAAGTTGATGTGATTTAGGCGATTGTCGCCAAAATGATTGTTTGAAGGCTTTTAGCCAAAAGATTGATTAATTCTAAGGCATTTTGCCAAAGCTTCTGATTTAAGCGATTTGTCGCTAAAAAGTGGTTAATCTAATTTATAGGCAATTTGTTTGCCAAAAATTGATTGAACCGTGGGCAATTTGTTGCCAAAATGTGGTTGATTTAATTTTAGGCAATTTGTTGCCAAAACGTGATTGATTAAGGCTTTTTAGCCACAATTATTGATTAATTGGACTTAAGCCGGACTGTTCGAAATAGAGGCAATTAAACCGTAGTTATTAATTAACTAGGCTTTTTAGCCAATATTGTCGGATTTAGCATTAATACCCCGATTATTAATTAACCGGGTATTTAAGCTTAATCATATTTGATTGAGGCAGTTTATTTACCTAATTGATGACATGAATGTGTTTATGCAGTTGTAGAGTTATTAAAGGTAGAAGAGAAATATGTATGAAGTGCTAAAATTAAATGAGCAGAGTTTTGTTTATTTACCTTAGTTAACCGGTGACCGCTTCTTAGCTTCAGCTTGAAAAACTCCGGACTAAGCTCCTCGTTTGGGGAATATTAATTTAGAATTAATTTAATTTAAGTGGCCAAATATTAAAGCAAGAAAGCAATAAAAGCTAAATTAAAAATGCAGAAAAGCAGTAAAAGAAAATGCAAGGAGCGTAGGGGAGAAGAAGCGTCCGTCAACATAGACTGAGTGAGTTGAAACGAGGGCCTCGGGGCCAATTTATAGGCAAAAACGGACTGTTTCGGCGGCCTGGGCCGCTGGGTTCGGCGGCTCGGGCCGCCTGTCTCGGCGACTGGGCCACCGTGTCCGGCGGCCTGGTCCGCCTGGACCGGCGGCTGCTGCTGCCGGTGAGGGCGGCAGCGGCCGCTGTCGCCGGCGGCCGACACACTTTCTAGTTTTACGTTCCGCAGGCTTTTTCGGGAGTTCTGGACCTCCAAAAAATATTCCGGGACCAGTTCTGCGATCCTCGCGACGTTCCGGACGTTTTAAGTACCATTGGCATACCTCCGGTAAATTTCCAAAATGGCCTCTGGTCCGGCCGAACTGTTTGCAGTCCGGGAAAACTGGCTCTTTGAGCCTCAAAATTTGAGTATTCACATTGCTTTGTTTGCTTCCTTTTGACCAGGGGTTCCTTTTGTCCCGTTTTTCCTTTTGCTTGCTTAGAAGCAGCCTCTCCATAAAGAATTTCGAGGCAACTTGATTCTGAGATGTATGGATAGCATTGCGACTTCGTGCAGACCCAACCCAATTCCAAACATAACTTCTCTATTCTATTGCTTTTAAGCTCAAAATTAAGACACCTCTCTATCGGAGCATCTTCCATTCCTGGGTTTTCGGAGAAACCATTCTGGCCCTAACCCCTTCAATCGACTTTGCCTCGGTACTGTTTGAAGTCTTGCGTACCCTTTGCTGGATCCTTTCCATGATTACCCTTCAAAACTTCGCCTTTGATGGTGCTTCTTAGGATGCCCCCAGCTTTGATTGATGCAGAGCAAATGAAAGGATGAATGCATTTTTCTTTGCCAATTTTTATTATCTTTTTTTTTATCATCATTTTTTTTAATTTTTTATTATTTTTTCGATTTTTTTTTGTGCTTTCACAGGAAAGGATAGGGAAAGAGTATAAACATGATTGGAACGTAAACTGATCCCTTTTTATTGATAAGACAAAATTCGTGTACAAAAGACACTTAGATTTACAAATTTGAATTGACTGAAAACTTGAATGGAAATGAAAATGAAAAGAAAAAAACTAGACCCTAAAAGATAGACTCCAGGTGGACTGTGATGGACTAGGATTGGATTGACTGTAGTGACTTTGTTCTTCTCGATGCTTAAATCGATAAGACAGGTTGTTGTTGGTCTTGAACAATTCCTTTGCTCTTTTGGAGGTTTGATCTCAACCTTCTCAGACACAAACTTCATTCATTTCTAAGAAAAGTTCGAAAGGATCGAAAAATTCTTGTTCAGCAATTTTTTTTTACATTAATCCCATGGTTAGGCAAGGGATTGTTGATGTTCAGCTTGCTCGTGGGGATGATGGACCCATTGTCAACCAGGTCTTGTCGACGGTTTTTTAAAGTCTAGCATGATTCTGCTTCTTGTATGAGTCTTCTTTGAGTTAACCCAACTGGATTAAGTCTTCCACCTTAGTTGCAGTTGCAATGAGCGATTGGAACGTAGGCAAGTATTGTGTTTGAAGCTGTGACTGGTAGACAGGCAGTAAATTCTTGATTATTATGTCAACTTGTTCCTGTTCAGAGGGTCGGTTGATCATTTAAGCAGCTTTGGCTCTCCACCTCAAAAGGAATGAGGAGAAGGGCTCATTGTTCTTTTGTTTAGTGGTTTCCAGCTCCCTCCGGGTAACATCCACTTCGATATTATAATGGCACTGCGTGTTGAAAGCATTGCATATGTCCTCCCAATTCTTCATTTTGGAACGATCCAAGCTTACAAACCATCGTAATGCAGCACCAGTCAAAGATTGCTGAAACAACTGAGCAAGGAGCTCGCTGTTCAGGCCAAACGGGTTGAGGGCACCCACATACATTTTCAGGTGTGTTTTGGGACAAGTGGTTCCGTCAAACTTATCCATGTTAGGCATCTTGAATTTTGTAGGTAATCTTGCTTCGGGGAACAAGGACAAGGAGTCCATGTCCACCACTTCCTTGTGTGCCTTGAGGGCAGTAATAGACCTTTCCAACAATTCCAGCTTCTCTCTCATTTTCTAAGATTCCAGCTCAGAAGCAGTTCCAGAGGGCATGTCATCCAGGGCAGGGTTTGAGGACGTCGGTGCAGCGCCGGGTCCCTGATTGGAGGCAGCAGGTCCGCTTCCCCTGGCTAAAGCTCCATTTCCATTACCACCACCTAGTTCAGCTATTAGGGCAGTCCTTTGGGCGGCCAGTGCCTCATTCATTCTAACCTCCATTCTGGCCTCCAGTTGTTCAATGAGGTTTTGGATGTCAGACAGTGATGCCATTGGTGCAATCGGGGTTGTTGGACTTGTGGGTGAGAGCTCAGTTGGTGTTTCGGTTACAGGTGGTCTTTGGAGGAGTACCTGTAAAAGGACATAGTCAAAATGATTAGACTATCCTATATAAGGTATTTTCATAGGGTATGTGAGATAGTGTGAGGTAGGGTAGTGTAAGGGTAAGGTATTTGGACTTGATCCTTGTGATGTGGGGTGGTATGACCAAACAATGTAAGGTAGCGTTGGTAGGGTAGGACACCTAGGATAGGACCCAATGGGATGTGATATGTAAGGTAGAGTGCTTAGGGCTGGACACCTCGACTTTTCGAAAGGCCCTAAGTTCTCAAAGAATTTTTTTTTTTGGGCCTTAGGGACCAAAATGTGAATTTTTAGGCCTTTGAGGCCAACATGTGAATTTTTGGGCCTTTGAGGCCAACATGTGAGTTTTTGAGCCTTTGGGGCCAAATTGGGAATTCTTGGGCCTTTGTGGCCAAATTGGGAACTTTTGGGCCTTTGGGGTCAAATTGGAAATTTTTGGGCCTTTGGGGCCAAGATGTGAACTTTTGGGCCTTTGGGGCCAAGATGTGAATTTTAGGGCCTTAGGGGCCAAAATGGGAATTTTAGGGCCTTAGGGGCCAAGATGTGAATTTTCGGGGCCTTAGGGGCCAAGATGTTAATCTTCGGGGCCTTTGGGGCCAAATTGGGAATTCTTGGGCCTTTGGGGCCAAGATGTGAACTTTTGGGCCATTGGGGCCAAATTGGGAATTTTTGGGCCTTAAGGGCCGAAATGTGAATTTTAGGACCAAAATGTAATTTTTCAGGTCTTAGGGACCAAAATGTAATTTTTCAGGTCTCAAGGACCAAAATGTGATTTTCCAGCTTTAAAATGGAATGTTTTTTTTTCAAGATTCTCTTTCTTATCATTTTCCAGACCCCTTTTGTGAAGTATGGGATGAATGCGTGAATGCGCACAACATCACATCATAATCTGTTCATGATATGCTTCACATCATTGGGTGCATACAGTCCTAAGGGATAAGTTCTATAGGCTATGACGCAAATAGAGAATCGGCTTATAAAGGGACCCTTGAGCATGGATATACCTAACCACATGTGAAACAAAGAGTTTCGCGTGGGTCCAACAGTACGCATGCCCATGGGCCATCCCCAAAAGGATTAGGGATGGTTTGCGGTAACAGGGAGGACGCTTTGGCTGTCCGTCGACATAATCAAAGAGACCTGCCGATCAGCGCTACTTGCTATCTAGACTCAGAAGTTTGAACAGAGAGAGAAAAAATTCATTTGAAATTCGTTTTTTATGCAATGGAGAAAAAGATTCTCAATCGTGCAAATAAATCAACAAATTAAAATGATTTAATTAAACTGTTCAATTAAGTTCAAATTCTCCTTATCCCGTATTCTTAAAGAAAGAATACTTGATTCAATGTTAGGGTCCCCTGCGAAACAAAGCATAGTAAAATAATGCCCTAAAGAAGGGCTGGTTAGTTTACACAGCAATTGTAGTCCTCTTTATGCAAAATGATTACATAAGTCCCCAGGGGAGTCACCAAACTGTGAACCCCTCCCCAAACATCATGGCATATGAATGCATGTGACTAAGGGTAGAAATGCACGTGAATGTATGAGTCGCCACCTTGTTTAATTATTTTAGGGTAAACTAGGAAAAATCCTAAGTGACTCCAATTTTAATTAACCTAAATGCTAGATTAATTAACCCAATGTAAGGCGTGGTCTACGAACCCGAGGTGGATCCAGAGACTATGTCATGCTGATGAACTAACCAAAACAATGAATGCTTTGTAGGGTAAATGATGCAATTGGACCAATGAAAGTGTTTATGTGATTTTGACTTGCCGCCCGGGGTTAAATCCCGAACGTGCCTACGTACTTCCGTTTGAATGGAAGATCAAAGTCAACGCAGTTCGATAGGCCTCTTTTAGAGGGCTTTGAAAGGGGATGCTTTATGCATGAGTGTGTGTATGCTTCGTGCATTTTTTAGGCATTCTGCCTGAAAATTGATTTTTAGGCATTTGATGCCAAAAATGTTGATTTTAATGGCTTTTAGCCAAAAAGATTGATTTAGGCAATTGTTGCCAAAAAATTGATGTGATTTAGGCAATTTATTGCCAAAAATGGGTTAGGCGATTTGTCGCCAAAGTGATTAAGGCATTTGTGCCAAAAGTTGGTATTGGAAGGCGTTTAGCCAAAAGATTTAAGCAATTTGTTTGCCAAAAGTGATTATTCGGGCGTTTGTCGCCAAAATGACTGATTTAAGGCTTTTAGCCAAAATGAATTGATTTAGGCAATTTTTGCCAAAAGTTGATGTGATTTAGGCGATTGTCGCCAAAATGATTGTTTGAAGGCTTTTAGCCAAAAGATTGATTAATTCTAAGGCATTTTGCCAAAGCTTCTGATTCAAGCGATTTGCCGCTAAAAAGTGGTTAATCTAATTTATAGGCAATTTGTTTGCCAAAAATTGATTGAACCGTGGGCAATTTGTTGCCAAAATGTGGTTGATTTAATTATAGGCAATTTATTGCCAAAACGTGATTGATTAAGGCTTTTTAGCCACAATTATTGATTAATTGGACTTAAGCCGGACTGTTCGAAATAAAGGCAATTAAACCGTAGTTATTAATTATTTAGGCTTTTTAGCCAATATTATCGGATTTAGCATTAATACCACGATTATTAATTAACCGGGTATTTAAGCTTAATCATATTTGATTGAGGCAGTTTATTTGCCTAATTGATGACATGAATGTGTTTATGCGGTTGTAGAGTTATTAGGAGTACAAGAGAAATATGCATGAAGTGCTAAAATTAAATGAGCAGAGTTTTGTTTATTTACCTGAGTTAACCGGTGACCGCTTCTTAGCTTCAGCTTGAAAAACTCCGGATTAAGCTCCTCGTTTGGGGAATATTAATTTAGAATTAATTTAATTTAAGTGGCCAAATATTAAATCAAGAAAGCAATAAAAGCTAAATTAAAAATGCAGAAAAGTAGTAAAAGAAAACGCAAGGAGCGTAGGGGAGAAGGAGCGTCCATCAACACAGACTGAGTGAGTTGAAAGGTCACACCGGGGCTGTATTTATAGGCAAAACGGACTGTTTCGGTGGCCTGGGCCACCGGAGCTCGGCGGCTGGGCCGCCAGAGCTCAGCGGCCTGGGCTGCCTGAGCTCGGCGGCTGGGTCACCGGGGCCAGCTACCTGGGCCGCCGGGTCCGGCGGCCCGAGCCACCGAGGCCGGTGGTTCTGCTATTTTTCATTCCGGAGGTTTTTCCTGGAGTTCCGGACCTCCAAAAAATATTCCGGTACCAGCTCTGTGATCCTCGTGATTTTTCGGGCGTTTCAAGTACCATATTGGCATACTTCCGATAAATTTCCAAAATGGCCTCTGGTCCGGCCGAACTGTTTGCAGTCCGGGAAAATTGGCTTTTTGAGCCTCAAAATTTGAGTATTCACAGGGTCAAACAATATAACTTGAGGCTCAATCCCAAGATATGCATATTCGGAGTAACGAAAGGGAAGTTGTTAGGTTTCGTTGTCGGACCTCATGGGATTGAAGTTGACCCAGATAAAATAAAAGCCATTCAGGATATGGAACCGCCAAGAACAGAGCGTCAGGTGAGAAGCTTCTTAGGTAAAATTCAATACATCAGCAGGTTCATTTCGAGGTTATCCATCACCTGTGCTCCAATTTTCAAGCTACTGAAGAAGAATCAGCCAGTTAAGTGGAATGAGGACTGCCAGAAAGCCTTTGATCACATAAAGAAATACTTAATGAATCCACCGGTGCTTAGCTCACCAAGACCAGGAGAACCATTGATCTTGTATCTGTCTGTAAAAGATGTAGGAGTTGGAGCAATGTTGGTACAGCCGGACGCCGCTGAAGTAGAAAAGGCTATCTACTATATTAGCAAGAAACTACTGCCTATTGAGGAGAAGTACAATCTAATAGAGAAAACGTGCATGGTAGTAATATGGTCAATAAAGAAGTTAACGCCTTACTTTGATTCCTTCAAGGTCACTTTTGTCTCCAAAATTGATCCTCTGAAGTATTTGCAGAGAACACCTACTCTAGAGGGACGGTTGTCTAAATGGTTGATTCAAATGTCCAGCGTGGATGCAGAATTTGTAACGAAGAAAACAGTCAAAGGTCGGGCTATAGCAGAATTCCTGGCAGAGAATCCAATTACAAGCGATGAACCTTGGGAACTAGAGTTTCCAGATGAGCACTTACAATGTATCGAGACAGGGGGTTGGAAATTGTACTTTGATGGATCAGCCAACAGAAATGGAGTCGGAGCTGGTATTGTAATAGAAGCACCTAATGGCGAGGTTACCACGATGTGCAAGAGACTGTTGTTCCCGGTCATTAACAATATGTCTGAATACGAAGCATGCATCATGGGGATGGAAGCTCTCTTTGCAGCCGGCGCTAAGGAGGTCAAGGTGATAGGAGATTCTTTATTGGTTATTGAACATGCTAACGAGAGATGGAAGGTAGAGGAAGAAAGACTGAAGCCTTATGTTGAGTACTTGTTGAAAAAGGCAGCACTATTCGACAAGATCACTTTCACTCACATAGGAAGAACCTATAACAGAATTCCAGATGCCTTGGCAAATTTAGCATCGGCTTGGCAGGATTTGAGCAAGGTTCCGAAGAAACCATTTATCATTACCACAGCCAATATCCCGTGCTACAAAAAACATTTTGTGAACCAGGTAGAGTTGGAGGAAGAACCATGGTTCACGGATATTCTGAGGTATATGAAAGACGGTACTTTTTCTGATGATGCTACAAAAGAAGACAGTGCAGTTCTTAGAAAAATGGCTTTGAATTATGTTCTAGCCAATGGTGGACTCTACGGAAGAGCTTGGGATGGAATGTTGCTAAGATGTGTGAGTAAGAAAGAGGGAGAAGACATAATGAGGAAGGTGCATGAAGGAGTTTGCAGTACTCATCTAAGTGGCATGAGCCTAGTAAGAAAAATCATGAGGCAGGGTTATCTCTGGATACAGATGGAAGGTGACTGTGTTCAGTATGTGCATCATTGCAAAGCTTGCCAATACCATGATAATAAAAGCCACTTACCTGTTGTTGAACTCCATCCGACAACTCCTTCTTGGCCTTTTTCTGCATGGGGTATAGACGTCATCGGCAAAATCTCACCAGCAGCATCGAACGGCCATCAGTATATATTGGTTGCAGTTGACTACTTCTCTAGATGGATTGAGGCTCAATCTTACAAAATCTTAACCGCCAAACATGTGGCTAGATTCATTGAACAGAACATTTTCTGTCGCTATGGTGTTCCCCATCACATAGTTACAGATAATGGTTCTCATTTTCAAGTAGATGTTGGCCAATTGCTTTATAGATATAAGGTTGAGCATCACCATTCTTCTCCTTATCGCCCTCAAGCTAATGGTGCGGTAGAAGCTGTGAATAAGGAGATTAAAAGAATCCTGTCAAAGATGTGTGAAAGGTACAGAAGCTGGGCTGAGAAACTTCCTTTCGCGCTCTGGGGGCATCGCACTACATTCAAATCAGTAAACGGAGCCTCTCCTTTCGAACTAGTATACGGAATGGAGGCAGTGTTACCGATAGAGCTCGAAAAGAAGTCTCTCAGGGTGTTGGTAGAAGCTGGTCTGACCGAAGAGGAATGGGTCAAGAAAAGATATGAAGATTTGGCGCTCCTAGACGGAAGAAGATTGAATGCTCGATTCCAGGACCAGATGAGAAAAAGAAGAATTGCTCGTTTCTACAATAAACGAGTACATCCAAGGGCATTAAAGAACGGAGATTTGGTTTTGATCAAATTATTGGATCACGAAGCTCAGAATCATCCTGGTGGGAAATTTAAGCCCAACTGGCATGGCCCGTTCAGAGTTCACAAGTTATTAGCAAAAGGCGCTGCTGAATTGGTCACCATAGAAGGAGAGCCTGTCAAACGAATTGTCAATCAGGATCAAATGAAGAGATTTTATGCCTGAAATGATGATTTCGATTAAAAAAAAAAAAGAGCTAAGTTGAATACCCGAAAGGGCGACTTAGGCAAAAATTAAGCTCGCTAGGTTGAAAACCCGAAAGGGCGGCCTAAGCAAAAGTTAGAGCATGAATAAGAATGATAATAAAACAAAATTTTTGGGATCAACGCGTGGTGCTTAGTTTAAATGTAGAATCCATGCCATGCGTTCGTGATAAATTTGTGACTGGTTGCTCAACGTCATCAACTCGACTCGAAGGAGAATAGGAAATCGAATAGTTAGAGCAAATGACCATTGTATTAAAATAAATTCTTTTTACTTCTGTATAATGTTGAAAAGAAGTAAGATCAATAAAGGATTTGAACTTCAAAATTTTTCTTTTTTGTTTCGGGGTTGTGGTCGAAGAATGCAAGACCTTCCTCTCTGCTCCTTTAAACAAAGATCGACTCATCTAGTTTAAAATGTTCCGGCTGTTGGTCCTGCCTAAACAATGAACTCTTGTAAGACATTGATCGGAGGGACGAGTACCACTTTCTCAGTGATTTCCCCGAAAAGATCAATATAAAACCTTGAATAAACCTTAGTACACATATAGGTTCATGCATACATAAAAGAGTTACATTTGTTATTTTTGTCTGATTTATGCAGGTAATAAAATAGTCACCCCATTCTTTGTTATTTCTCAGTGTAAGCTTTTATTTTTATAGAATAATTTTTCTTATGAGCTTTCATTTATTAACCCGAGGGCGGGAGGCCCAAATAACTAATACCACAAACAATTTCGAAAGAAAAAGTTTGTTGTCTGTTGTTGATTCATGTCTGCAGGAAACAGGAATTAATAAAGACAGGATCATCGGCATCATTAATTAAAAGGAGAGCAGATACATTCAAATAAAAAGCTCAAGGCCTAAGTACAAAAAAAAAACAAACAACAATTTATTCCAATGGGGCCCATCAGCAGAGGCCAAACCTCATAAGAGCATGATATCATTACGAGGTAAAGAACCAGTTGGCATATGCGGGTGTCACGGTGTCTTGCATCATTCCTTCATCTAAATACACAGTGTTTCGATTTCGCCAACGGTCAGCCAAATTGGTCAACAGATGTGATGTTATCAGACCGCTTTCGAAGTTATGGACTCTGGGAACACGCTGTATCATCCCATATTGACGGCTGATCCTATCAGGAAAATAGGCCACGGAACGGTCTAGACTGGCATACAACACATAGCTGAGATTCATACTTCCAGTCGTGACCAGTCTAATCCTCCACCAAGGACAAGTCCACTGAATAGTAGGGTTACCACCAAAATCGAAGCGCCTCCGAGACCGAGATTGAAAGATGGCAGCCCCGTAGGTCGGAATCAAGCGAGCTGGAACTGGAGGAATCAGGCTTAATTTGTCCAGAGCCCAGGCTTGCAATAGCAGTGGACAACCGCGATGATGGACATTGAAGTCGGCGATGTGAAGGGCAATATCCCTAACCTAACACATTATTTCTCCCATAATCATTATAAAGACAGTATGATGGTACAATTGCATGTCACGAACAACGGTCAGAAGTCGGAAATCTCCAATTCCAGGTTGGTGATTTTTCATGGCATACACATTCAACAGCAAGAAACAGCAAGCTTTGGATCCAAGGGAGATCTAGATCAGTAGACAAAACCCTATTCAAGAAAGGTTCCAAGGGAAGGCCTTGATCCACATTTATGTCGACAGGAAGATAAACCGGACACAAGGCCACAATCTCGGCTAGGTCATACCTAGGACCTGGGGGTAAAGCTGGAGTCTCGTCTTGATCAGGACACACATTTCCTCATAGGTCGGAGTCACTTCAGAGTCTTCAAACCGGAAAACCATGGTGTTAGGATTAAAATGAGTAACAAGCCAAGACAAGAAACTATAGTCAGGTTTTAAGTCTTTGAAATATTTCAGCCAAACGAGCTGGTTCATAGGAGGAACTTGCCATAGATCGTCAGGAACGGATTGGACAAAGGATGAGACTTGGTTTCTGAAGGCCATGGAAAAGGATTATTCGAGAGACTGGTCTGTGTTGAACGTTGGATGTGAAGGAGATGTGAAGTGAAACCCCCATTTATAGAAGGGTAAAGGGACCGATGAGTGAAGCATCGTCATTGTCCGACATAATGTCCACTGTCAAGGGTAGTTGGAAGGACATTCATGCATGGACTACTCGGATTGGTGAGCACTTAAACCCGCATTGATAAATAAGAAGGACGGTTTGTACAACGAGGAGGTTGAATCTTTATGACCGCGTTAATCGTCCTGTCAGGTAAGTACTACGATCCACTGTTATTTAGTAATTGATTTTTGTCGTATTGCATTTTAAATCCATTATTTTATTCTTTATCTATTTCATTTTTTTATTTCATTTATAATAAATTGGTACATGGACCACTAACAAGGTGGACCGCTTTTGTAAATAAATGGGACACCGTCCTCTTTTTTCGCGTTTTTGTATTTGTGTTTTATTTTTGCAGGAACAAGACTTCACGATTGTAAAATATAAACACACACGACAGTATAATAAAAGCAAAACATTATAAAAATGTAAATAATATCATAATATCATAATAACATAACTGTACAGTCCTCCTAAAAATAATAAAATAATATAACATTTCTAAATGTTCAAAAAATGTCAAAAAGTGGATGAGACGCGGAGCAGGACTACCGCCGCCTACGGCTCGGACCAGCAGCAGCCGCAGGGGGTGGAGACAGTGGTGCATCATCGGAAGAAGAGCCATCCTCATCCTCCTCGGAAGAATTGAGCGGGATGCCCTCAACCTCCAGCCTCGTCCGAAGCCGCTCTACCTCCGCCTAGAGTCGGCTCACAGCGCTGGACTGACGAGACTGATGCCTCCGCAGCCTACCGATCTCCAGGTCCTGAAAAAGAAAGATGTATAAGAAAAAAAATGACAATAAGAAGGAAGAAGGACAAGACACAGGAAGACTGTACTCACCCGCTCATGTACTTTAGAGTAGAGCTGACCGATGTAGGATCGGGCAAACCCGAACCGCTGGCAGATCTCCTGATACCTCTAGGCCGGCACCTGCAAATAAGAAACATCCATTAAAAAAAAAGCTATTCAGGTAAAGTGCTTATAACTTTGTAAATTCGGTTTATAACTTACATGTGTAGTATGCTCAGGGTCCAGCTGCACCGGAGGAGGAGCTTGCCGAAGATCAGCAGGAATGACGATGCCCGATCCCAAGCCTAGACTAGGGTCCAGCACCACCTCCATGTCCGGTGGGAACAGGACGTCACCCAGTACTACACCGGCCGGTCCAGCCGGAGCAGCCGCACCACCCGCCTCAGCCACTGCCTCTGCTCGGTAGTGGGCCGCCGGGTTTGGGCGGCTGGACCGCCGGAGCTTGGCGGCCTAGGCCGCCGCCAGTGAGGGCGACCGTAGCCGTCGGTGAGGGCGGCCGTAGCCGTCGGTGAGGGCGGCCGCAGCCGCTGTCGCCGGCCGTTAAGGGGGGCCGCCGTCGCCACAGCGGCTGGCGCACTTTCTAGTTTTACGCTCCGGAGGCTTTTCCGGGAGCTCCGTACGTCCAAAAAATATTCTGGGACCAGTTTCGCGATCCTCGCGACGTCCCGGACGTTTTAAGTACCATATTGGCATACTTCCGGTAAATTTCCAAAATGGCCTCTGGTCCGATCGAACTGTTTGCAGTCCGGGAAAACTGGCTTTTTGAGCCTCAAAATTTGAGTATTCACAAGCCGACAAAGCCGATCAAACCGAGCCGAGTAGGTGGCCAGACCAAAGTCCTTCAAGCCGATCAAACTGAGCTTTGAAGACTTTTTCTATCAAACCGACATCTTTCGGGCCGATCAAACCGAGCCTCGAGGATGCCTCTTCAGATTCAATGGAAGCCGACAAAGCCGATCAAACCGAGCTGAGGAGGCGACCAGTTATTCAGTCCAAAATCCTTCAGGCCGATCAAACCGAGCCTCGGAGGTGTCTTCAAAGCCGATCAAACCGAGCTTTGAATTCATTCACATATTCAATGGAAATCGACAAAGTCGATCAAACCGAGCTTAGAAGGTGTCCAGATGATCGATTCAGCATCTTTCCAAGCCAATCAAACCGAGCTTCGGGAATGATTGCCAGATAGAAGGCGCGTCAATGGACCACTTTAACATTAATCATTTATACAATTAATGATAAAGTGGGGGGGGGCAAACTATTGACGCGTAATTTTATGCCCCACCTGACCCAATGATGATATGAGGATAAGGAACAAGGTATCACAATCAACCAGAAGTGTTTGAACCAAAATTTGAACCAAACCGCCCAGAGGAGCCTGACCCGCGTTAGGGTTGCATCACGCAGCTACTACCTGCGTGACGGCAGTCTTAGCTGCGTCACGCAGCTCTAACAGGGCTGACACCTCTGGCGCGCGCCCGTGTAACGGCCTGCACTGTTTGTATGGATACGCGGCAACTGTACGAAAAGTAAGTCGCGTCACGCAACTTACGGGTGCGTCACGCAGCTACCACCTGCGTGATGCGGCTATCCTCTGTTGCCCTAGCCATATAAATACAACATTTTGCAGCAAAAACGGGACTTTTGACACTTTGCTCTCATTTCCTCTAAAAAATATCGCATTCTGAGTTTAAGTTTTTAGGTTAACGACTAGAGTTCCTCCTGAAGAATTCAACTGAGTAAACTTGGGGAAGATCAAGTCATAGATATTTTAGATTCAAAATCAAAAAATACCAAAAAAAAGATAAGAAGAGGAAAAGAGAGGAAAGAAAGAAAAAAGAAAACGATTTATTTTGTGAAAAGACTTAGTGACTACACTTCTGGAATCGTGAAACAACGTCTCTAAGTTAATCTCAGCGTATGCAATCCTCAAATCAGAGGGCAAGGTAACTAATCTAAGCTTTATCTTTCATTTCTAGTATTTTATCTCTTAAAATCTCATTTTCATAGTGTCTAGTTGATCTGTTATTGATAAAACGTAAGTTTGCCCACTGTTGAACTCTCCTGGATTGATTTTAATCACTTTTGACAAAAAGAACACGTAAAAAAAAGAGTAGTTTGAAAGGTAGTTGCGGACCAGAGCAGCCGCATCACGCAGCTACTACCTGCGTGACGCGACTGTTTATGTCCAAAAGCCTTTAGCCTGGACTAGACCACCTGCGTGACGCAGCTGTTCGCGTACTCAGCTCCTATTTTGTTTTATACTTGTATTTAATGTTTCGCTGTGAATAAATAATCAATATGTCTGAGTATTTTAAATAAGCCACGAACAGTTCCGTCGCGTAGCTAGGAGTTCCGTCACGCGACTATTCTTCATAGAACAGCTGCGTGACGCAACTATTACAAACCCCAGAATAAAAGATAAGAGTTGCGCCACACGACTGTTCTTCCATAGAACAGCCGCGTGACGCGACTGCCTTCCAGTCCCAGATTACTTTTATTATTTTGTCTTAATTTCATTTCATCAAATAGATTTCTAAGCTTAATCCAGGAAATAATCAAAAATGGGCAAATTGAGTTTTAATCAAACCAAGTCAATTAATCTGTTGTGATTATGGTATTTTGAGATTTAATATTTGTTATTTCCTTTTAATTATATTATTAAACTCGGTTTGTGGCCCGCCTTTAACCATAAGGCAAGAGTGGGTCTTTTAATTTTATTTGATATGTATGGTGGATGAATGATGGATGTGATGATTAATTTATGAATGAATGCAATGAATGTATTTACTTGAGGCGATTAATTAATTTTCCATATAGGAACTCGGTTCGATTTATTCGGGTTGGGTTTAAATAATTTGGCTTTTCTAAAATAAAATCAATTAGAAATCTTAGGTTAAAAGAGGCCGGTTTTCCGGGCGTCGGCTTCCAACGGGCCGACGTACCTAATTCCCTTACCTAGAATCGTACTTGGTACGCCTGACCAGTTTTTCTAAATAATTCGGCCTTAAATAAAATTGGGTTTAAAATGGAGTCATTTAATAAAATTAAAATTGGAAACGGTCCCATTACCGAAAAAATGGGTGGCGACTTTAAATAATTTATAAGACAGATTTATCGGCATCGTGTATCCAAAAAGATTTTTATCACCTTTTTCCAAAAACAAAAACACAAACCAGTCGAGAGAAATGTTTTTCGAGATCCTTCCGGGATTTTTCGGGATTTCGGCGAAAACACTATCTTATGTTTTAAAGTTTGGCTAGATTTTTAAACTTTAGATTTTGTTTGCTAAATTGAAGTTTTAGATGCCATGTTCACTTAGAATACTTGATTCAAAATCAAATTGATCTCTTATCTTTTGGTAGATTACTTTAGAAGCCCAAATCAACGAGTAAAAATAAACATGATCAACATGAGTTCAAAAGAAAGATAAAGATGTTTTGGTTATTGATTTTGCCTGGGTGTTGGACTCTTTTAGATGGCGATCAGGAGGTCAAACGCTATTTTCTCGGTGGTTTCCTTGGACGGATCAATAAAGAAAGACCATGAATAAAACCTTAGTACTCATATAGGTTCATGCATACATAAAGAAGTTACATTTGTTATTTTTTGTCTGATTTGTGCAGGTAATAAAACAGTCACCCCATTATTTGTTGTCTCCAAGCGTAAGCTTTTGTTTTTGCATAATAATCTCTTTCTTATGAGCTTTCATTTATTAACCCAAGGGCAGGAGGCCCAAATAACTAACACAGCCAACGATTTCGAAAGAAAAGATTTGTTGTCTTTTGTTGATTCATGTGTGCAGAAATCCGGAATTAGTAAAGATAGAGTCATCGGGATCATTAATTAAAAGGAAAGCAGATACATTAAATAAAAGCTCATGGCTGAGTGCAAAAGAAAAGCAACAAACAACAATTTATTCTAGTGGGGCCTATCAGCAGAGGCCAATCTTCACAGAGCATGACATCATTATGGGGTAAAGAACCAGTTGGCATATGCGGGTGTCACGGTGTCCTGCATCGTTCCTTCATCTAAATACATGGTGTTTCGATTTTGCCATCGGTCAGCCAAATTGGTCAATAGATGCGGTGTTATCAGACCACTCTCGAAGTTATGGATTCTGGGAACACGCTGTATCATCCCATACTGACGGCTGATCCTATCTAGGAAATAGGCCATGGAACGGTCTAGACTGGCATACAACACATAATTGAGGTTCATACTTCCGGTCGTGACCAGTCTAATCCTCCACCAAGGACAAGTCCACCGAATTGTAGGGTTATCCCCAAAATCGAAGCGTCTTCGAGACTGAGATTGGAAGCTGGCCGGTCCATAGGTTGGCATTAAGCGAGCTGGAACCGGAGGAATCAGGCTTAACTTGTCCAGAGCCCAGGCTTGCAATAGCAGTGGACAACTGCGATGATGAACATTGAAGTTGGTGATGTGAAGGGCAATATGCCTGACCCAACACATCGTCTCTCCCACGATCATCATGAAGATAGTGTGATGATACATTTGCATGTCACGAACAACGGTCAGAAGCCGAAAATCTCCAATTCCAGGTTGGCGATTCTTCATGGCATACACATTCAACAGCAAGAAGCAGCAAGCTCGAATCCAAGAAGGATCTAGATTCATGAACACAACCCTACTCAGGAAAGGCTCCAAAGGAAGGCCTTGATCCACGTTTATG
Source organism: Jatropha curcas (assembly GCF_041381405.1). Classification (NCBI taxonomy): domain Eukaryota; kingdom Viridiplantae; phylum Streptophyta; class Magnoliopsida; order Malpighiales; family Euphorbiaceae; genus Jatropha; species Jatropha curcas. Next base: position 13,959,668 of record NC_143158.1, on the reverse strand, counting down.
CCATCAGGAAGATAAACCGGACACAAGGCCACAATCTCAGCTAGATCATACCTAGGACCTGGGGGTAAAGCTGGAGTTTCGTCTTGTTCAGGATGATGACCTATCACGGCACATATCTCCTTGTAGGTCAGAGTTACTTCGGAGTCTCCAAACCGGAAAACCATGGTATTAGGATTGAAATGAGTAACAAGCCAAGACAAGAAGCCATGGTCGGGTTTTAAGTCTTTGAAATATTTCAGCCAAATGAGCTGGTTCATAGGAGGAACTTGCCATAGGTCGTCAGGAATGGATTGAACAAAGGATGAGACTTGGTTTCTGAAGGCCATGGAAAAGGATTATCTAAGAAACTAATTTGCTTTGAATGCTAGATGTGAAGGAGATATGAAGGGAAACCTTCATTTATAGAAGGGTAAAGGGACCGATGAACAGAGCATCGTCATTATTCGACTCGATGTCCACTGTCAATGGTAGTTGGAAAGATATTCATGAATGGACTGCTTGGGAGCACTTAACTCGCATTAATCAATAAGAAGGACGGTCTGTACAATCAGAAGGTTGAATTTTTATGACCACATCAACCGCCCTGTCAGGTAAATACTATGGTACGCTTTTGTTCAGAAATTGATTTCTGTCGCATTTCATTTTAAGTTCATTATTTTATTCATTATTTATTTTCAATTCATTTCATTCATTTATAATAAATCGGTCCAGTGACTGCTAATAAGGTGCACCATTTTTTTTGTCAATAATTGGGACACCGCTATTTTGTGTTTTTGTTGTGTTTGTGTTTTGTTTTTGCAGGAATAGTGCCTCACAGTTGTAAAACATAAACACATATGATAAAGTAATAAAAGCAAAATGTTGTGAAAATATAAATGATATCATAAAAAAAAATTGTTGTATAAATGTACAACCACCCAAAAAGAAAACTAAACTACTAAATGCTAAAAAATGTGTGTTCCAAATTGGTGAGACACGGGACAGGGCTACCGCCGCCTACGGCTCGGACCAGTAGCTGCCTGAGGGGGTGGAGACGGTGGAGCGTCATCAGAAGAGCTGTCATCGTCCTCGTCTGAAGAGTCTAGAGGGATCCCCTCTACCTCCAACCTCGTCCGAAGCCGGTCTACCTCCGCCTGAAGTCGGCTCACAGCGCTAGACTGGCGAGACTGATGCCTCCGCAGCCTACCGATCTCCAGGTCCTGTAAAACAAAGATGTATAAGGAAAGATAAACAAATAATAAGGAAGAAGGACAAGACACAAGAAGGCTATACTTACCCGCTCATGCCGCTTGGAGTAGAGCCGACCGATGTAGGATCGGGCAAACCCGAACTGCTGACACAGCTCCTGATACCTATGGGCCGGCACCTGCAAACAAGAAAAATTCATTAAAAGGCTATTCAGGTAAAGTGCTCTTGGCTTTGTAAATTCGGTTTATAACTCACATGTGTAGTGTGCTCAGGGTCCAGCTGCACCGGGGGAGGAGCCTGCCGAAGATCAGCAGGAATGATGATGCCCGATCCCAAGCCTAGACCAGGATCCAGCACCACCTCCATGCCCGGTGGGAACGCGACGTCACCCAGTACTACACTGGTCGGTCCAGCCAGAGCAACCGCAGCACCCGCCTCAGCCGCTGCCTCTGCCCTGTAGTGAGCCACAGTCTTGTGCGTCTTCCGCTCTTGCATTGAGTTACAGAGGAAGTAACGGTATCAATGGTCTGAAACAGTGAAAATAATAATGAAAGTAAATAAGACTGAAGATCAGAAAAGTCACCTGGGTGTACTCGAGAATCTCGGGAAGCCGCGCCTGCATCCGAGAGGAGAAGTAAGTAGGGAAATCACCAACGGACAGAAAATCGTTCGCCGAGAAGCCCCTGTACTCCACCTCCAGATCCTCCTGGGTCAAGCCCTCTAAGAGACACATGTGACGAGGAGGGGCATGAGGCACCCTCCGCTGTGCTGGAGCCACCGGAGTGTCGTAAACCCTCTCTCCGAGGAAGTACCGATCAGCCCAGTACCCCCGCATCAACAGCCTCAATCGGGTGTGCAACTCAGCCACCTCCCATGGAGTCAGGAACAGCTGCAAAAGAATAAGAAATCAGTGATTGTTGTGCATTAAAAAAAAAAAGGGGAGAAAGCTAAGCTAAGTGTTCAGAGATTCTTTTTGTACTTACATCGGACAGCTCCCGGTCGTTAAGGAAGCTCCTCCAGTACTCAGGATCCTCGCCACTGGCATAAGTATGATGACAATGGGCCAGATAACGAGGGATCCTCCTACACTCGGCAGGAGAGTCACCGCTCAGCCCCCTGGGTAGATACGGTACTCGTATGACTATACCTGCAACAGAGAAAGAAATGATATCAGTTGGTTGAACGGTTGAGAATGGCAAAGAAGAAGCTGAAGAGTGAAAGAATGTTACCTCCAGAGACCGGATGAACAGCCAGTTTGACTCACTGCTACCACGGGTCCAGACATCCAGACCGTGATAGAGATGAGCCAAAGCTAGAGTGGCCCAATCGAAGGACCCGACCTGGCTCAAATCCCTCAGACATGCTAGCACCGCCGGGTCTCCCTTATTCTAGGAGGTGCATAGCAGCTGGGATGATATAATGTAGAAGAGGAAGGACCGAGCAGTCTGGTCCCTCTCCTCCCGAGTGTATGCAGGAGCAGCAGGTCGGGCCTCCACCGGCAACTCCCTCCAAGCAGCTAGCCTGGTCCTGATCCTCTCGGCCCAGAACCGGAAGACTACCTCATAAGACACGCATCCCTGTGCGGTGTACCTAGTCTGTGTGGTCACACCAAGCAGAGAGCGGACTAGCTGAGCTCCGAGTGTAGCCGTCTGGTACCGAACATCCAGTGGGGGAACTGGACCAGTGAAGTGGAGACCAGTGATGGCAGCGTAGTCCATAGGCGTCAGGGTCATCTCGCCGAACCCGAAGACAAATGTGTGCGTACAGTCGTTCCACCTCTCCATCAATGCATATCGCATAGCGGGTGGAAAACGGGGCTGTGTGCGGTGTAATCCTGCAGCATAATCCCCGAAGCCAACGGCGACAACCCGAGCTCGCATGGACGGGTCCAGCAAATCCCAGAAGGTGCAGGCATTAGTGGCTGATCCACCCGAGCGGGCTTTGCCCAGATCAACCTATAAGAAAAATTTCCAATTTCAATAAATATTGTACTAACGGCTATTCATTTTATTCTAAGGCAGGAACAATAAAAATCCAAATCACGGTTTGAACCGTAGCCGCGTCACGCAACTACACAGTCCCATCACGCGTCTACACAGTTGCGTCACGCAACTTTGCCTAAGTTGCGCACCTTGAAGGACAGCTGCGTCGCGCACCTCAGCACCCACGCCACGCCACTCCGCAGCTGCGTCACACAACTGTTTGAAGCTTGGTGCCCTAAGAACAGATGCGCCACGCAACTCCACAACTGCGTCACGCATCTCGACAGTTACGTCACGCAACTGCTCAAGGCTTTGCCTTGTTGACAAAAAGTCGTGTTACGCAACTGTTCTTCCAAAGAACAGCTGCATGACTGTGAACCCCTACCCCGAATATCATATGCATATGGATGCATGTGACTAAGGAAGAAATGCACATGATGTGTGTGAGTCGCCACCTTGTTTAATTATTTAAGGGTAAACTAGGAAAAAACCCTGAGTGACTCCAATTTTAATTAACCTAGTTACTAGATTAATTATCCCAATGTTTAAGGCACAGTCTGCAAACCCGAGGTGGATCCCGAGACTATGTCATGCTGATAAACTAACCGATGAATGAATGCTTTGCAAGGTGAATGATGGATTAATGAAATGTTTGAGTGATTTTGACTTGCCGCTCGGGGTTAAATCCCTAACGTGCCTACGTACTTCCGTTTGAATGGAAGATCAAAGTCAACGTAGTTCGATATGCCTTCTTTGAAGGGCTTTGAAGGTGTATGCTTAATGCATGAGTGTGTGTATGCTTTGTGCATGTTTGTTTAGGCATTTTGCCAAAGGATCGATTGATTCGATTAGGCGTTCGTCGCCAAAAATGTTGGTTTTAAGGCATTTGTGCCAAAAATGGTTGTCGGGCGATTTGTCGCCAAAATCGTTGATTTTAAGGCTCTTAGCCAAAATGGTTGATTTAGGCAATCTGTTTGCCAAATTGATGTGATTGGGCGATTGTCGCCAAAATGATTGATTTTAAGGCTTTTAGCCAAAATGTGTTGATTTAGGCAATCTGTTTGCCAAAAGTGTTGATTGGGCGATTGTCGCCGAAATGATTGATTTTAAGGCCTTTAGCCAAAAAGTGTTGATTTAAGCAATTCGTTTGCTAAAATGTGTAATTTAGGCGATTGTCGCCAAAATGGTTGATTTTAGGGCCTTTAGCCAGATTTGTTCGAAATAAGGCGATTGAACCGTAGTTATTAATTAACTAGATTCTTTTAGCCAATATTGTCGGATTTAAGTTTTAACACCACGATTATTAATTAACCGGGCATTTAAACTTAATCGTGTTTAATTGAGACAGTTTATTTGTCTAAATGATGACGTGAATGCATTTATGCAGTTGTAGAATTATTAAGAGTAGAAGAGAAATATGCATGAAGTGCTAAAATTAAATGAGCAGAGTTCCGGTGATACCTGATTTAATCGGCGACCACTTCTTAGCTCCAGGTTAAGCTCCTCGCTTGGGAAATATTAATTAATTTTAATTTGTTTGATTTTAGTGTCCAAATATCACAACAAAATATAATAAAAATTGAATTAAAATGCAAAAAAGCGGTAAAGAAATCGCAAGGAGCGTGGGAGGGAGAAAGATCGTCCGTCAACATAGACAGGGGCGTCAAAATTGAAGAGGTAAGTGGCCTTTTATAGGCAAAAAATGGGTCGTGCCGCCGGCGGTCCGGCGGCAGGTGCCGCGGTGCCGGCGGCAGGTGCCGCCGGTGCCGGTGGCAGGTGCCACGGTTACTTGGGCTTTTTCACTCCGGAGGAGTTTTCGGGAGTTCCGGGTCTCCGAAAAATATTCCGGGACCTGTTCCGTGATCGTTGCGACATTCCGGACGTTTTAAGTACCATATTGGCATACTTTCGGTGAGTTTCCAAAATGGCCTCCGGTCCGGCCGGACTGTTTGCAGTCCGGCAAAACTGGCTCTTTGAGCCATGTAAGTCAAATTTACTGTAGCAAAGTCAAACTAATTGGCATGGCACTGTTGCAGGCCGGACTGTTTGCAGTCTGGGAAAACTGACTTTTTGAGCCTCAAAATTTGAGTATTCACAATGACGCAACTGTCAAAGGTACACAGTACTTTAATTTACGCCTAATTTCACTATGTTTGTGTTATTCTCATGCAATTTTCAGGGCAAAATCAAGTCTCCTAGAGATACCAACAAGCAAGTATCAACAAATCAAGTCCTAACACAATGAAAAGGGATAAATTCCAAGTTCTAGGCAAGCTAGGGTTTTCTGGTGCCTCGAATAGTTGCGTCACGCAACTGTTCACACAAGAACAGCTGCGTCACGCAACTGTTCACACAGGAACAGCCGCGCCACACAACTCCTACCTGCGTGACGCGACTGTTGACGCACGCACAGACTACAAAAATCAATCATACCGCTACAGTTATGGATCAAAAGCGGTAAAATCAAAGAAAATTTTTACTTACCTCGGACTGAAAGTCGCGCATCCGGCTCATCTCGTATCTCACCGGGAACTCAGTGCCCGGCAATGGGAGGAGCTGTAGCGGTCGCGTTCCTGAGGTCAGCAGGTTCTGACTCATCGGCACCGGCTCGCCATCGAATGTCGGAATATCCGGTAGTGCCCCAAGAGTCTCCATCTCCGGAGTGTAAGCGGAAGCAGAGATTTTTGAGATTTGAGACATCGCTTTTAGTTGAAAGTTTAGAGAGTTTTCAATTGCTTAGGGTTTGTGAATAAGTGAAAACGAATTGGTTAAGAAAAGAGTTACTTATAGTAAGCGGTTGGGCCCAAGCCCACTTCTCCAAGCCCAAAAAGCAACGGGCCCATTATCTTCTCTCGAGCCCAACAGACCCGAGCGGCCCATCTAAGAGCCCACGGCGGCCCACTTTAGCAATTCGACGTCGATGTCCGGCTCGTACACTTCAGCAATTTTGTACAATCACCGCACAGGGGGCAGAAATACCAAATTGCCTAGATTACCCTCAAGTAAGTTTTCTTTCAACCACTGTATCATAAAAGGTACATTTGAAAATGCAGATAACAAATTTTTGTTAAATCTGTTATGCCAAAATTCTTGGTAAAATTTTTGCAAAATGATTAAACCAATCTTTGACAATAAAATAATGAAAAACATGCCTACAAAAGTGAATATTTTTGGTCCTAGGCCGGAATGCCGGACTGGGGGCAAAAGTACAATCTTTTGCCTTGATGTGAACCCTTCTTCATAATTAACGCATGGGAACATGTGATGTTCCAATATTTTTCTAACAAAAGGCAAGGTCTGTTTGTACACGGATATAGCTCTTTTTCTTGTGAACAATTTTTCAGGCCAACCGGTGATGGTTTTTCGAAGCCGATAGGTCTTACTGATTAGTGATGATGTATTGCAAAGCTGTTTGAAATCTCTTTCCCAGTCAATGATGATGAATTGCAAAGTTGACTAGGGTAAAACCAACATCTTTCGGGTCGATCAAACCGAGCCTTGAGGATGCCTCTTCTGATCCGACTGGAGCCGACGAAGCGGATCAAACCGAGCTGAGTAGGTGGCCAAATGATTAAAATCAAAGCCCTTCAAGCTGATCAAACTGAGCTTCGAAGACTTTTTCATCAAACCAACGTCTTTCGGGCCGATCAAATCGAGCCTCGAGGATGCCTCTTCTGATCCAACTGGAGCCAACAAAGCCGATCAAACCAAGCTGAGTGGGTGGCCAGATGATCAAATCAAAACCCTTCAAGCCGATCAAACCAAGCTTCGAAGGTATCTTCGTCAAATCAATTTTGTTATTAATCCGACTGGAGCCGACAAAGCCAACCAAACCGAGCTGAGTAAGTGGCCAAGATGATTGAGTCGACAGCTTCGGGGATGATTGCCAGATAGAAGGCGCGTCAATGGACCACTTTAACATTAATTGTTTATACAATTAATGATAAAGTGGGGGGGCAAACTGTTGACGCGTAATTTTATGCCCCCACCTGACCCAATGATGATATGAGGATAAGGGATAAGGTATCACGATCAACCAGAAGTGTTTGAACCAAAATTTGAATCGAACTGGCCCAAAGGAGTCTGACCCGCGTTAGGGTTGCGTCACGCAGCTATCACCTGCGTGACGGCACTCTTAGTTGCGTCACGCGACTCTAATGAGGCTGACACCTCTGGCGCGCGCCCGTGCAACGGCCTGCACTGTTTGTATGGATACGCGGCAACTATACGAAAAGTAAGCTGCGTCACGCAGCTTACGGTTGCGTTACGTGGGTATAACCTGCGTGACGCGACTATGTTCTGTTGCCCTACCCATATAAATACGACATTTTATGCTAAAAAGGGGACTTTTTCACTTTGCTCTCATTTTTCTCTAAGAACTCTAACGTTTTAAACTAAGTTTTTTGATTAACGGCTAGGGTTCCTTCCCCAAGAACTCAAGTGAGTAAACTTGAGGAAGATCAAGCCATTAAACATTTAGTTTTGAAATCAAAAAGTACAAAAAAAATATAAGAAGAGAGAAAGAGAGGAAAGAAAGAAAAAGAAAACATTTTGTTCTGTGAAAAACTTGATAACTACACTTCTAGGATCGTGAAACAGTGTCCCTAAGCTAATCCAAGTGCATGCAATCCTCAAATCTGAGGGCTAGGTAACCATTTTAACCTTTCTTTTTCATTTCTAGTCTTTTATTTCTTAAAAATCTTATTTTCATAGTATTTAGTTGGTCTGTTATTGGGTAGACGTAATTTTGCCCATTGTTGGACTTTTCTGAGTTGAGTTAAATCATTTTTGACAAAAAGAACGTGTAAAAAGAGTAGTTTGAAAGGTAGTTGCAGACCAGAGCAGCCGCGTCACGCAGCTATTACCTGCGTGACGCGACTATTCATGTCCAAAAGCCCTTAACTTGGACTAGACCACCCGCGTGACGCAGCTGTTCGTGTACTCAGTTTCTATTTTGTTTTTATACTTGTATCTAATATTTTGCTTTGAATAAATAATCAATATGCCTGAGGATTCTAATAAAGTCACGAACGGTTCCGTCACGTAGCTAGGAGTTCCGTCACGCGACTATTCTTCATAGAACAGCTGCGTGACGCAACTATTCTAATTTCCAGGACAATAACCAGAGTTTCGTCACGCGATTGTTCTTCATAGAACAGCTGCGTGACGCAACTGTTCTAAGTTCCAGCATAAATGATAAGAGCTCCGTCACGCGACTGTCCTTCGTAGAACAGCTGTGTGACGCGACTGCCTTGAAATTCCAGAATATTTTGTTTATCTTATTTTAATTTCATGTCATTAAGTAGATTTTTAATCTTAATCCAGAAAATGATCAATAATGGGCAAATTGTGTTTTAATCAAACCAAATCAATTAATTTATTGTGATTATGAGATTTTAAGATTTACTATTTATTGTTTCTCATTGATTATATTATTAAACCCGGTTTGTGGCCCGCCTTTAACCATAAGGCAAGAGCAGGTCTTTTAATTTTACTTGCTATATATTGTGGATGAATGGTGAATATGATGATTAATTTATGATGAATGCAATGAATGAATCCAAAATAAAATCAATTAGAAATCGTAGGTTAAAAGAGGCCGATTTTTCGGGCGTCGGCTTCCAACGGGCCGACGTACCTAATTCCCTTACCTAGAATCGTACTTGGTACGCCTGACCAGTTTTCTTTCAAATAATTAGCCTTAAATAAAAATGGATTAAATGGAGTCATTTAATAAAATTAAAATTGGAAACGGTCCCATTGCCGAAATAATGGGCAGCGACTAAAAATTATTTATAAGACCGATTTATCGGCATCGCATATCCAAAAAAGATTTTTATCACCTTTTTCCAAAACAAACCAAATAATAATAAATAAAAAGATGTTTTCGGATCCTCCGGGGTGGGATTTCGACGAAAACACCTGTGTGTCGAGAAGGTCCTGCTCCATCACCGCCAATCTCACTGCGCCTGCTTTGTGCAAATATCTCCCGCTCTCTCTTGAATGCAGGATCCTCCCAAGCCTTTTGCCAGCTCTCCCATATCTCCTGAGACACGCATTGTTGCTTCTTACCGCTTCTTCTCATCCTATAGGTGAAGTCAGCATATCGATCGATGCATAACTTCTCCCAGGCCACTTTCAGCATAGCCGTAATTGCCTCGTCCCATATGAAATGCTTCTGTAAAAAATGAAAAATAGCGTTTGAATACTAAGGAGGTATCTTGATGAGTTGTAAACATTGAATGATGATATAACTTAAATCAAAGTGTACCTAAAACTCCTCCCAATAAAAGTCTCTCGCCTCTTGTGGTACAGCATCCCATGTGTATCCTTCTTTATGTAGTTGTAGCTTGATTATCCTCATAATTTGCCTCGATGCTCGAGAAGATGGATATATGCTGAGAAAAAAAACACAAGTGAAATATAATTGGACGAAAGCATCACAATCTGAACAAAACATACCTTTGGAAAAAGTGAATAAGTACTTACTGTCCCGCTACCAAATTGAGGCTGATACGTGGATCTGATGAAGCTGCAAACGAAGTGACAAATGCTATAAATCTGTAACAGTATTAAAAAATTAATATATAATTGAAATGACAGTAATGACATTTATGATTACCTTGCACAGTAGGTGACTGTGCAGCTGGTGGAGACTATACTGGTCCAGAAACGAGGGTAGAAGAGGAAGGAGCAGAAGGAAGTGATGGCGGCAGTATTGGTCCCTGAGCAGAGGATGAAGCCCCAGACGTACCTAAAGAAGGATGTGATGGCGGCAGTACTGGTCGCTGAGCAGAGGATGAAGCCCCAGACATACGTGAAGAAGAAGCAGGGATAGTCCCTCCTCGTCCACGGGCACTGTGTCCTGGGCCACGACCTCCATGCGAACCACTGCCGGACACGTCTGAATGAAACGCTCTACCTCTAGCCATCTGTACTGCAGATATCAGAACCTAGATAAATGAATTTATACAATTATATGAATTGTAGAACATGTGGTAAAAATGAGTTAAGAAAGTTAACATTGAAATTCTTCATTAATAATATTGATTAGATATACATTTCTCAATTTGTAACAGTAAAACTGCTCTTAAGTATTAAGTGTCTTCAATATCATCTGCTCCCTCCTCCTCTTCATCTTCTTCCTCTTTTTCATATTCATCTTCTGAGGTACCCATGATGATTTGATCTTCTTCCTCTTCATCATCCGATACTCCTATTTCAACATAAGATTGGCTTTCATCATCCAATCTATCCGTTAAATCTTTAACAACTTGCATCGGTTGCGTATCAACCCTAACTTCTTGAAATGGCTCCAATACTGCGAGTGAAGCAGATTGTTTGGTTTCAAGTGCATGAACAACTGATCTAGCCTTGATTTTACACACAGTCATCCAATCGCAACGATCTCATTTAAACGATGGATATGGGACATAGTACACCTGTGTAGCTTGCATTGCCAACACAAAAGGTTCATACTTTGTATATCTTCTTCTTTGATTAATATCTACCAAATTATACTTAGGATGAACCTTCGTGCCAAAGTTTGGCGTAGGATCAAACCATTCACATTTGAATAAGATTGTGCACTTCATTGGTAGACCTGGATATTCTAACTCTAAAACCTCAACCAATTTCCCATAAAAATCGTTTGACACATCATTGTAGTGTGATCCCTTTATGCAAAATCGCTGTTCATTGTCTTTCTGCTTCTCCCATAACCCTTAGTGTGAAACTTGTAACCATTTACAAAGTAGCCAGAGTAGGCATTAGCAACAGGTAGAGGTCCCTTTGCTAGATCCGTAATGAATCTGTTACCAATATCAATTCCCGAGCTTCGAGCCTATAGGAAATAGTAATGACACGAGTGAGATTTAATAAATGTACATTCAATGTTATGTAGTAATCATGCCACAACAGATAGAACTAAATGATTCTTGCATCCAGGCCACAGTTCACTGTTAGCTGCACTTAGCATGTCAAACAATTGTTGTGTTGCTACGTTTGGCGATTCCTCCATATTATCCCAATGACATTCTACTCTACTCGCATTGATTACCATATCATTGCATTGATTATCATACCGAAATTGATAAGGCTGACCTTCTAAACATCCCAGAATAGAGTGGCCTGACCCACTGGAAACTCGAGGTTCACCATGATGTATCCATGCGTAATAATTTTCCACGAACCCATTTTTGCATAAATGAAGTTGATACGGATCCACTACCACCAACCACCTATGGAGCTCAAGGGAACAAGGACCACAACAATGGCAATCCATTAGCACTTCCTAGTGGACCAATTACAAAGAGCCGTGCAAAGAAGTATGGAGCAACCATGTCCTTACACATTCAAGAACAAGTTACAAAAGAGCTCCATGACCTTGCTTTCAACAAGTGCTATGAAGAACTTAAAGGAACACCTAAGTTTCTCACATTAATAGAAGCACATGTTGACTGGGAACATGAATTGGTTAGCACGCCCGTGCTAGATGGCACACCCCTGGCCGTGCCCTCGTCTGACTTGCTGAGGAAAACAACTACCTTGAAGCACCCCCGTGCCAAATAGCACACCTAGGCCGTGCTTCCCTCTGACTCTGAAGCACCCCCGTGCCAAATAGCACACCCAGGCCGTGCTTCCCTCTGACTCTCATGAGGGAACTCCTACATTGAAGCACGCCCGTGCCAAATAGCACACCTAGGCCGTGCTTGTCCCTGCCTCTCATTTAGTTAGTTAGCTTATTTTGGATTTTTACTTTGTTAATGGGTTGGGCCTCTAATATTTCGGCCACCCTTGAATAATTAGCCTCATTTTGATTAGATTTAGTCAATCTTTAGTGGATTTGGATTAGATCTCCAAATCCTTAAGTTGTTATGATTTTGTTAGTCAACTCCTTAGTTGGTTTAGATTTGCTAAATCCTACTCCTTAACTAACTCTAAATCCTCTAAGGATCTGGACCTCTTAGATTAGTATAAATAGCTTGTTATTTTGTAATTATTAAACAATTTTTATCAATCAAAGAGAGACTTCTTTTCATGCTTAGGCGTGTTCATGTTTTTAGAGAGTGTGAGATTGCATTCTTCTAATTGCATCAAGAATCAAGGTAAACTTATCAATTCTTTGTGGCGTTTATCTTATTCTTTTACTCTATTATTGGTGTTCTTGCTTCTTTAAGCTTTGGGTGCCATAGAGGGGAATTTATTCTAGATCTTTGATCTCTTCCAAAACTTGTCATTGAGTTCATGAGATTTATTTTCATTGGGTTCCGCGTCAGTTTGGTATCAGAGCCAAAGATTAAGGTAAATTCTTATTTATCTTAGTTCTAGGGTTTGTGTTTATTTGTTTTCTTATTCTTCTTGTTTTTGTGTTTGTTTTCTTCTTCATCTTATTTCTTTTGTGTTTGTTTTCTTGTTTGATTGTTTCAATTCGTTTTTGCTTCAATTAAATTTAGTAATTTCGTGCTTGTTTCAATTCTGGAAGTTTAGATCTTAGATCTTGTTGCTAAAAAAAAAAAAAGAGTATAGAAAGAAAATTTCGTCCACCATTGAAATTGCTTGTGTGGATCTTGATTTTGTTCCTGAATCCAAGGGATTTGATCCTAATTCAAAGGAATTTTACCTTATTTTGTGGGATTTTGCCATATTTTGTGGGATTATTCCTAATCCTTAGGAGATTTGACCATATTTAGTGGGATTATTCCTAATCCTAAAGGGATTTGACCATATTTTATGGGATTTAGTTATCCACTATAATCTTGTGATAAATCCAATCTTAACTACTTGTGGATAAGATAACAAAAAAATTAGTTGACCATATCTTTTGAGATTGAGCAAAATCTTCTACAATCCTTGTCAAATCTAAGAATCCTACTTAAATTGGGTTGCATTGAAAAGGGACACAAGGCAGCACGCCCGTGCTTCACCTCAAAGCACAACCGTGCACTTTTCTGACTTCCACTTGTTGGACTAGAACTTAAACGCACGCCCGTGCTCCATCTAGCACGCCCGTGCTCTGTTCTGACCCTATCTTAAAATTGTTTTCTTTTAATTTTTCTTTGTTTGCTTGCTTTGTTTTGGGTAGAATTAATTAGGTCCATATTTGGTTTGCTTTGTAGTAAGCTAAATTCATACATTATATCCTAATATTGTCTTTTAAATTCTAGTTTCTTATTTTTGTGTGAGCTTTCTATTACTTCTATTACATTGTTAGGGTGTGTTTGCTTGTTTACTACGTACACTCTAACTGATAATTACCGTATTGCATTATTCATACTCTTGTGCTACTATCCATCACGTTTTGAGTCTTCATTCTAGAATTGTGCTTGCTTTTCATTGTTAAGTTTTATTCCTTGATTCTAAACGTGATCTTTGAGTTGGTTGGTTGAACTAAGATTCTGAAGTTCAATTGGAAGAATTGCAAGGAGTGATTCAAGAGTGTAAACACGTGAGGGAGTGAATTACCATTAACTCAAATCTTCTTGTGTTTTCTTTTGAATACTAACCATGAGTACAGGCAAATCTGGAGATGGTAATGATGGAATTCCAATTAAAGATCCTCAATTAAAACTCTTCATGGAAGCAATTCAAGGACAGTTTAGAACCTTCAATAATCTTGTCCAAGACATGAGGGAGGAATTGCAAGAGATAAAAGCTTCACAAAGCTCTAATACAACTAGAACTCGTCCACAAACTAGATTTCAAGACCATGATGTTTAAGAGAGTGAAGAGACCAATCCTAATAAACTTGATGGGGACTTGGGATCAATTAAGATGAGGATTCCAGAATTCAAAGGCAACAACAATGCTGAAGAATTCCTTGAATGGGAGAGAAAAGTAGAACAAATTTTTGAATGCCATAACTATTCTCAAGAAAAGAAATCCCATCTTGCTGCTGTTAAATTCAAGGGGTATGCTATGTTTTGGTGGGAACAATTACTATTGAAAAGAAGAAGGAAAGGATTACGACCCGTACCACCATGGGAGATCATGAAAGAGCTAATGCACCAAAAATTTGTCCCTACTCATTACTTTAGGGATTTACATAACAAATTAGCTAGAATGGTGCAAGGAGGAAGGAGTGTGGAAGAGTACTACAAGGAGATGGAGATTTGCATGGCAAGAGCCAAGATTGAAGAAGAGGAGCAAATCACCATGTCACGATTCCTTGGAGGTCTAAATAAAGACATTGCTGATGCTTTAGAGATGTATAGGTATGATAGCTTGGAGGAGATGGTAGATATGGCCATGAAACTTGAAAGACAGAAAAAGGGGAGATCCAACACCACTAAATATTCCAACAACACATGGGGATCTAAATGGCCTAAAGAAGGTGAGAAGAAAGAATTTAGAGGCTCAAGTTCTCAAAGGACAGATTCAACTTCAAAAGGTAAAGAAACTGTCCAAACTCCATTTAAAAGCAACAAAGGTACTTCTAACTCTACAACCCCTTCTAGAGAAATTAAATGCTTTAAATGTTTGGGGAAAGGGCATTATGCATCTCAATGTCCTAATAAAAGGGTTATGATTGCTAAAGATGATGGGAATATTAGTTCTGAATCTGAATGTAGTGATTATGATGAAATGCCTAATTTAGATGATGATAATAATGATTCAGAAAATTTAATACTTCTTGAACATGGAGAAGCTTTGGTTGCTAGACGTGCTTTGAACATGCATGTTAAAGAAGAAAGCCTTGAGCAACGTAAGAACATATTTCACACTAGATGTTTGATTAGTGGAAAAGTGTGTACTCTTATTATTGATGGGGGTAGTTGCACTAATGTTGCTAGTGTAAACATGGTAAACAAACTGAACTTAACTTGTCTCAAGCATCCTAAGCCTTATAGGTTGCAATGGTTGAATGATTGTGGGGAAGTAAAAGTGACTAAACAGGTACTTGTGCCATTTTCTATTGGATGGTATGAAGATGAAATTTTGTGTGATATAGTACCTATGCAAGCTGGACATCTATTGTTGGGAAGACCATGGCAATATGATAGAAGAGCACTTCATGATGGATTCCACAATCGATATTCTTTGATTCATAAGGGGAAAAAGGTGGTTCTTGTACCTTTATCACCTCAAGAGGTTTATGAAGACCAAAGAAAGATACTTGAGAGAGAGAGAGAGAGAGGTTTCGGCCTTGAGAAAAAAAGAGAGTGAGGTTTCGAGAGAACAAAAGAGAGAAGATAGTAAGAATGAGGAAAAAGAGGCCACAAAAATAACAAAACAAATCAATGGCCCAATTGTGAGAAAAAAAGAAAGAGAGGAGAAAAAGAAACAGACTTTTTATGCAAGAGCTAGAGAGGTCAAGTGTGCCATTGCCTTGGAGAAGCCCATATTGCTTCTTAGATACAAGGAAATTTTATTTGCTGAATCTAACTCTAACCTTGATAATTTGCCTTCTATGTTGCAGGAATTTGATGATGTCTTTCCTAGTGAATTACCTAGTGGTTTACCACCTTTAAGGGGAATAGAACATCAAATTGACTTCATTCCTGGATCCACCATTCCAAACAGGCCTGCCTATAGAAGCAATCCAATGGAGACAAAGGAGTTACGTGCTTTGAACATGCATGTTAAAGAAGAAATCCTTGAGCAACGTAAGAACATATTTCACACTAGATGTTTGATTAGTGGAAAAGTGTGTACTCTTATTATTGATGGGGGTAGTTGCACTAATGTTGCTAGTGTAAACATGGTAAACAAACTGAACTTAACTTGTCTCAAGCATCCTAAGCCTTATAGGTTGCAATGGTTGAATGATTGTGGGGAAGTAAAAGTGACTAAACAGGTACTTGTGCCATTTTCTATTGGATGGTATGAAGATGAAATTTTGTGTGATATAGTACCTATGCAAGCTGGACATCTACTGTTGGGAAGACCATGGCAATATGATAGAAGAGCACTTCATGATGGATTCCACAATCGATATTCTTTGATTCATAAGGGGAAAAAGGTGGTTCTTGTACCTTTATCACCTCAAGAGGTTTATGAAGACCAAAGAAAGATACTTGAGAGAGAGAGAGAGAGGTTTCGGCCTTGAGAAAAAAAGAGAGTGAGGTTTCGAGAGAACAAAAGAGAGAAGATAGTAAGAATGAGGAAAAAGAGGCCACAAAAATAACAAAACAAATCAATGGCCCAATTGTGAGAAAAAAAGAAAGAGAGGAGAAAAAGAAACAGACTTTTTATGCAAGAGCTAGAGAGGTCAAGTGTGCCATTGCCTTGGAGAAGCCCATATTGCTTCTTAGATACAAGGAAATTTTATTTGCTGAATCTAACTCTAACCTTGATAATTTGCCTTCTATGTTTGTTTCTATGTTGCAGGAATTTGATGATGTCTTTCCTAGTGAATTACCTAGTGGTTTACCACCTTTAAGGGGAATAGAACATCAAATTGACTTCATTCCTGGATCCACCATTCCAAACAGGCCTGCCTATAGAAGCAATCCAATGGAGACAAAGGAGTTGCAAAGGCAAGTTGATGAACTTATGGAGAAAGGTTTGGTAAGAGAAAGCATGAGCCCGTGTGCCGTTCCCGTGTTTCTAGTGCCTAAAAAGGATGGAACATGGCGCATGTGTGTTGATTGTAGAGCGGTCAACAAAATCACTGTAAAGTATAGACACCCTATTCCTAGACTTGATGATATGTTAGATGAATTGCATGGGGCAACTTACTTTACTAAAATTGATTTAATGAGTGGTTACCATCAAATTAGAATGCAACCAGGTGATGAATGGAAAACTGCTTTTAAAACTAAGTATGGTTTGTATGAATGGTTAGTTATGCCTTTTGGATATCTAATGCACCTAGTACTTTTATGAGGCTTATGAACCATGTATTGCGTGCCTTCTTAGGAAAATTTGTGGTTGTATACTTTGATGATATACTCATCTATAGCAAGTCACTTAATGATCATATTGAGCATGTTAGGATAGTATTATAAACATTGAGATCTGAAAAATTGTATGCTAAACTTAACAAATGCACATTCTGTATAGATAGACTTGTTTTTCTTGGATTTGTTGTGAGTGCACAGGGTATTGAAGTAGATGAGGAGAAAGTAAAAGCTATCAAAGAATGGCCAACTCCCAAATCAATTTCTGAAGTTAGGAGTTTTCATGGGTTGGCAAGCTTTTATAGGAGATTTGTTAAAGATTTCTCTTCAATTGCAGCACCACTAACAGAAATTATCAAAAAGGAAGTTGGGTTCAAGTGAGGAGAAGAACAACAAAGGGCATTCGAAACACTAAAGGGGAAGTTAACTTCTGCACCTATACTTTCTTTGCCTAATTTTGAGAATACTTTTGAGATTGAGTGTGATGCTTCTGGAGTGGGAATTGGGGCTATCCTAATGCAAGAAAAGAAGCCAATTGCCTACTTTAGTGAGAAGTTGAATGGAGCACAACTCAACTATTCAACCTATGACAAAGAGCTTTATGCCTTGGTAAGAATTTTACATGTTTGGCAACACTACTTATTACCTAAAGAGTTTGTCATCCATACTGACCATGAGGCCCTAAAACACTTGAAGGGTCAAGGTAAGCTTAATAAAAGGCATGGTAAGTGGGTTGAATTTATTGAACAATTTCCATATGTGATTAAATACAAGCATGGAAAAGATAATATTGTTGCTGATGCATTGTCAAGAAGATATACTCTAATTACTACTCTTAGTTCTAAATTGCTTGGATTTGAGTATGTTAAAGACTTATATGAGAATGATTCTGACTTTGGCAACATATATGTAGCATGTGAGCATAGAGCATTTGATAAGTTCTATAAATATGATGGATATTTGTTTAAGGGCAGCAAACTTTGTGTGCCTAAATGTTATATGCGTGAATTGCTTGTGCTTGAATCTCATAGTGGGGGATTGATGGGACACTTTGGGGTACATAAGACTTATGATATGTTAAATGAACACTTTTATTGGCCTCATATGATTAAAGATGTAGAAAGAGTTTGTAACTCTTGTATTGCTTGTAAACAAGCCAAATCTAAGTCTATGCCTCATGGATTATACATGCCTTTACCTGTTCCTAGTTCTCCTTGGATTGATATATCCATGGACTTTGTGCTTGGTTTACCTAGGACTAGGCGTGGTAAGGACAGTATATTTGTTGTTGTGGATAGGTTTAGCAAGATGGCTCATTTTATTCCTTGTCATAAAACTGATGATGCCAATAATGTTGCTGATCTATTCTTTAGAGAAGTAGTAAGGTTACATGGGGTACCACAAACTATAGTTTCTGATAGGGATGTAAAATTCCTCTCACACTTTTGGAGAGTTTTATGGGGAAAGCTTGGAACTAAATTGCTTTATTCTACAACTTGTCATCCACAAACAGATGGACAAACTGAAGTTGTGAATAGAACTTTAGAAACATTGCTTCGTACCATTGTGGGTAAGAACTTGAAAACTTGGGAAGATTGTTTGCCATTCATTGAATTGCATATAATCGTAGCATACATTCTACCTCAGGTTATAGTCCATTTGAACTTGTTTATGGCTTTAATCCACTAACTGTATTAGATCTTGTTCCTTTACCTTTGAATGAACTTTCTAATCTAGATGGTGAGAAAAAGGCAAAATTGGTGAAGTCTTTAGATGAGAAGGCTAGAGCCAACATAGAAAAGAGGAACAAGCAATATGCTAATAAAGCCAACAAGGGCAGGAAAAAGTTGGTGCTTATGCTAGGTGATTGGGTTTGGGTACACTTTCGCAAGGAAAGATTTCCCAACCAAAGGAAGAGTAAGCTAGATACACGTGGAGACGGTCCATTCCAAGTCTTAGAGCGCATCAATGACAATGCCTACAAGATAGACTTGCCAGGTGAGTATGGTGTTTCTGCAACTTTTAATGTTAGTGATTTGTCTCCCTTTGACATGGATGCAGATTTGAGGACAAATCTTTTTAAAGAAGGGGGGGATGATACGGATCCACTACCACCAACCACCTATGGAGCTCAAGGGAACAAGGACCACAACAATGGCAATCCATTAGCACTTCCTAGTGGACCAATTATAAGGAGTCGTGCAAAGAAGTATGGAGCAACCATGTCCTTACACAATCAAGAACAAGTTACAAAAGAGCTCCATGACCTTGCTTTCAACAAGTGCTATGAAGAACTTGAAGGAACACCTAAGTTTCTCACATTAATAGAAGCACATGTTGAGTGGGAACATGAATTGGTTAGCACGCCCGTGCTAGATGGCACACCCCTGGCCGTGCCCTCGTCTGACTTGCTGAGGAAAACAACTACCTTGAAGCACCCCCGTGCCAAATAGCACACCTAGGCCGTGCTTCCCTCTGACTCTGAAGCACCCCCGTGCCAAATAGCACACCCAGGCCGTGCTTGTCCCTGCCTCTCATTTAGTTAGTTAGCTTATTTTGGATTTTTACTTTGTTAATGGGTTGGGCCTCCAATATTTCGGCTACCCTTGAATAATTAGCCTCATTTTGATTAGATTTAGTCAATCTTTAGTGGATTTGGATTAGATCTCCAAATCCTTAAGTTGTTATGATTTTGTTAGTCAACTCCTTAGTTGGTTTAGATTTGCTAAATCCTACTCCTTAACTAACTCTAAATCCTCTAAGGATCTGGACCTCTTAGATTAGTATAAATAGCTTGTTATTTTGTAATTATTAAACAATTTTTATCAATCAAAGAGAGACTTCTTTTCATGCTTAGGCGTGTTCATGTTTTTAGAGAGTGTGAGATTGCATTCTTCTAATTGCATCAAGAATCAAGGTAAACTTATCAATTCTTTGTGGCGTTTATCTTATTCTTTTACTCTATTATTGGTGTTCTTACTTCTTTAAGCTTTGGGTGCCATAGAGGGGAATTTATTCTAGATCTTTGATCTCTTCCAAAACTTGTCATTGAGTTCATGAGATTTATTTTCATTGGGTTCCGCGTCAGAAGTGTCACTGTATCGATGTCTAAGAAGGCTCCATTTCGACACTTCTTGTGATTACATGGACACCTCAACTTATTACCATCCATAGAACTGGGATTACCAACTGCAAACTGTATAAACGCCTCCAATCCTTGCAAGAACTCTTGTCTTAATATCCAATTGACTTCGAACCTCCAGTACATCCAATCTCGATTAGTTCGCATTTTTTTTACCTAATTAACACTATGTTTATAAAGGGCAAATTATATGTAATTGCATTAGTCTAAACCATCCTTAAAACATGCCACAATGTAATATTCAATTTACACTTCTAACTTACTAAGGTTATTTCTATAATAAAGGCAACTATATATAAATGTAAACTCACTAAGTTCATTTATTACCTTTACCCTAATAAAGGTAAATGTACTATTCCACATATTAAATTTTTTAGAAAAACTAAAAAATTCGGCAGCACTTCAACACAACAGAATCAAATCTCAAATACAAAAACACTTCAATAAACACTTCTATATCATACCAATATTCTCCAAAGGCGAAATGGCCACTACTAGGCCTCCAACCCAAACGCATCATTCACTTAAAAAAAATTAAGAATAATAACAACAATAATAACAAAAAAAAATGATTTTTAAACTAAATAAATTAACTATCATTTACTCTTTTAATTTTTTTATAATTAACTATTAAAAAAAATTAACTATCATTTATAATACTTAACACTATTAAAAAACTAACTAATTTGTTTTCCACTTAACATGACATGAAACTTGCTTCCTAATTATTATATATTTTTTATTTTTTTCTATTTAATTCATTGCTAAAATTATTAATCTTTTTATGTTCTTCTATATTATAATAATAATAATAATAATAATAATAATAACAATAACAATATTAATAATAATAATAATAATAATAACAATAACAATAACAATAATAATAATAATAACAGTAATAATAATAATAATAACAATATTAATAATAACAATAATAATAATAAGAATAATAATAATAATAAAAGTCACAATGTTAATAATAATAATAATAATAATAATAATAATAATGATAATAATAACAGTAACAATAATAATAATAATAATAATAATAATAATAATATTAATATTAATAAATAATAACAGTAACAATTCCTAATCTAATACACAAACAAATATACCAAAAATTATGTCCAAATACACATAAATCGCAAAAAAAAAAATCGAAAAAAAAAATCGCAAAATACCTCAACTTGTGTCCAAGAAGCCGGGTGGAGTGACCGAAGGGGCTGGAGCAGCGTTAGGAGGGGCTGGAGCGGCGTCAGGAGGGGCTGGAGCGGCGCTGCAAACAGAGGAGAGGAGAGGAGGAGGAGAAGAAAGAAAGAAGAAGAGAGAAGAAGAGGGCATCTGGCGTTTAAAGCCCTAAAATTTGCGACCCACCAAATTTCATTAATATCGGTCGCAATTTTTAATTTTGCGATGTCGTTTTACTTCGCAATAAAATTGCGACCGATTTGCAACTCAAACTGTCGGCCGCAAATATTTGGTCGCAAATTTATTCCTAAATTTTAACCGCGCAATTTTGCGACGGAGTAACACGTTGTCACAAATTGGTCGCAAAATCGGTCGAAAATTCGTCGCATACTAGTCCCAAACTGGAAAACAAACTCGCGGGAATTTTTAGCGCTACAATTTGCAACTGTTTGTTCATAGGTCGCAAATTGGTCGCACTAAATCGGTCGCAAATTGGTGATTTTTTGTAGTGGATCCTTTCACTCTGCTTGACTATTGGGATTCGCCACTAATATGCACCACCCATAAGTCCTGTACCTTTTGAGTCATGTACCTTTTGATATATCAAAAGAATTGGTACAATCCGTTATCACTATTGGCTTAGGCCTAAAGCTAAATGGGAGGAAACAACCAATTCTTGGTTAATGGAACCCCCAAGACCTATTTAACCCAACCAAACCCATATAATGACCCTAGTTCCTTCCTTTAGGGCTACCATAATAATTAATGATGTGGCATTCATCCAATAAATGCGAGAGATGTCAGTCCAAAGTTCCATGATGGTTTATGGGCCCAACCATATTGTCCTAGGGTTTTAGAAAGACTTTTTGACCGTGAATCGTGTGTGGGAGAGATAAGAGTGGAGTCATGCATTTTCGAACTCTCGTTACCTTTGTTTGTATATATCTATGTGGATTTGTGTTTACCTCATGGATCATGTAACATGTTTCTTTTGAGCCGTATAGGAGTATTTTATCATGTATCATTCTTGCCGTTCGAAACCTCGAAGAGGGAGAGACTTAAGAGAGGTGCTTGAATCAAAGCGAGCCAAGAGGACTCTTTCCAATATTGACATTAAGGCTAAAGCTCAAGCGCCTAAGAAGGAAGCACCTCTAGTCCAAACATTGACATATGAAGATCCCCTAGAAGAAGCTCATTAACTCTTACTTGAAATTAAGCAAGTGCAACTCGAAGCCATGACTCTCTTCTAAGGTGTGGAGGTGTGTTTCACACTCATGCGCAACATCGCCAACTGCCTTGTGAAAATAGGGCACTTTACTTTAGAGGATTTTAAGCCAAATCAAAGGTCTTAGGTTTTGAGTTTTTGAATATTGTAAACATTTAGTTAAGGCCTAAGAATTATTGTAAAAAATCAATTTTTGGGAGTAATAGAAAGCTTATCTATTTTGAGCCAAATATTCCTAATGTCTTTAAGAAAAAAGGAAAAAAAAAAAGAAGAAAAAAAGGGAAAAAAAAGTCAAAAGAAACGGTCAAAAGGAAAGAAATCTCAACTATATATAAATAAAAAGCCCTGCTCAAACTTTGTTTGAGGCAAAAAGAAAGGGATACAAAGATAAAGAAAAAGAGACATTTCAGAATATTAGGCTACAAGGTAGGGCACGTTTGATTCTTTCATTTTTTAAAAGCCTTTCTCTAGTCTTCATTTTGAACAGTCCCGATTGGGTTATGATAGAATATAATATTAGTTGCATTTCATGATGTTCTGTTGCGTAATTGCATTTTGTGTGCATTTGCATATTCATGCATTCATGCATACATGCATCATGTCATTCATTTCTAACCTTTGTTTTGTATAGTCAAGATAGCACCAAGGAAAGATAAAGCGCCTTAAGACGTCAACTAGTTAAGGATGTGTAACACCCACCGCCCAGCCCCGAGAGATCCGACGGCGGATGCCACATTCGGTGCTGGAGACACCGTCCTAACATAACATATAAATCATAAAATCAGATTATGAATTAGAAGTGATTAAGTGTTTACAAGTTTAGCAAGGTGCCGTAAACACGGACTTATATTCGTAGCAGTTTAAGATAAAATACAAACTTTATTTAATTACAAAATACAAATACAAGATTTAAAAACTTACAACAATTTTACTTTAGACTTTCTCCAACTTGAACTCTTATAACTCGAACTAGGAGTACAGAAGGAGAGAGGGATTATAGGTTATAACTAAAACTAAAACTTATGCCTTCACAAGGGGAGAGGCTCCCTTTTAATAGGAAAATTGGCGAATCTTTACTATTAATGAATAGTTCCTTGTCTGCCACTGGCTGAGGAAGATGCCTTGGCCTTTACTGTTGGAGATGCCTTGGCCTTTACTGTTGGAGATGCCTTGGCTTTTACTATTTGAGAATGACTTGGTGACTTAACTTTTACTGTTGCAAATGCTTCTTTTACAATGTGTCGGAACATGATGAGGAGGAAGAAGTTAACGTGTCCTTTTTCTTTGCTTTTCTTTTTATTTTTTCTTTTCTTTTTCCTTTAGCTTTGCCTTTCTTGTCTTTATCTTTTTGCTTTTGACTTGCTTTGCTTCGGATTTTTATGATATCACTATCATCACTTTCATCACTAGATGAACTAGATGATGAGGATGATGGTAAAACGATTTTACCCTTGCTTTTATGGTGTGTAGTGTTTGAAGATTTACTGGAGGATGCACTGTGGGCTTTACTGGTGGATGGTTTTATAGGCTGATTTGAACTGGTTGAGAGTTGTTCAGACATCTCTTGACAGATCAATCTATATTCTTCTGCTGTTTTAGCTGCAGCTAACCGAGCCTGACATTGGGCTTTTTGGATACCAAACTGGGGATTATCCTGAATAGCTAATGTATGGGCATAGGTTAAAGCTGGTTTAGATGGGCTGGATAATTTATTGCGGATCCATTGACTAATTTTATGTTCAGTGGTGGAATTCTTGAATGATCCCCACCATTTTATTTTATGTCTTTTTACTATCATGGGAATTTGACTTCCTGGAACATACTGATAATCAAAATACCATTGATATACCCATGGAGTGAAGAAGGTCATACAATAATACATCAAGGAAGGAATATGGACTTCTTCGGGTTTGGGTTTATAATGGGTTTTAAAGAACTGATACAAATAAAGGATATCATGAGGAATGATTTCCTCTGAAATTCCCTTAAATTGCCACCATCGTTTAAACCAATTTGGGATTTTTAAATCAGTGCGTATATTTTGATCAAAATATATTAACCATGAATGAGTAGTGGTGGGATTTGGAAGACAAAATATCGTATCCCATGCTTTTTTATAATCAAAATAATTATAACTCATATTATATTTATGTAATCCTTTAAATTTTACTGGTGTTACTAAAGAAGGTACGGGCCAATCCTTAGGATGGATGACGCGTTTTATTTTTATAGAAGAATAAGAAATAATGCCATTTTTATCAAAAGTATGTTTGATGTTTACTGATTCAGTATCTAATAATATATTATTATAATAGGCCTGAGGTTTTGACAAATCTGTCGGCATAAAAAACCAATTCTCAGGATAATAATTTTTTATAATTTGCCAAGGATTGGTATGATTATATCCATCCTCAATTTCGATTTCAAAATCAAATAAATTTTTATCAAACCATTTATGTATACTACCAGTAGATTTATATTGGATTTTTGGCAAATCCACAGCCATCAACGGATTTGATAACTCTTTACTGTCTACCGTTTGAGACAGAGTAGCCGTATCATAAGCGGATACGATCGCTTTAGATTTAGAAGACATACCTGGGTCCTCTGTGGAAGAGGATGCCATACCCTGCAGGGCTTTAATGACTTCGGGAGATTGAGAAAGTTCCTCAATCCATTTTTTAAGATCTTTAGGAGGAGTGGTTTTAGTGTTTAAGGTTTTAAGGTCTTCAGAGTGCTCAGAAAGAGCTTTAGTTGGGGAGCCGGAATCTTGTTTAATTTCTTTCCCTTTATCCTTCTTTCTTCCCATGGTTCTGTAAGAATTCTCTAGTTAGAAAGTCTGGAATATTATTATCATTGCCTTTAATATATTCTATGTCAAATTCAAAAATACTTAAAAGTGCTTGCCATCTAGCAAAAATTTGTTTAGAGGCAAGGTTTTGGACATCTTTCTGCAGAACATCTTTTGCAAATTGACAATCAATACGAAGTAAAAATTTTTGATTTAAAAGATCAGATTGAAATTTATTTATACAAATAACAATACTTAAAATTTCTTTTTTAAATAGTAGAATAATTTAATTGAGTTGGAGTCCAATGACCTGAAGTATATTGGATTATCCGTTCTTTACCATTTACTTTTTGTTTTAAAATGCCTCCATAACCAATATTAGAAGCATCAGTTTCAACAATTTTAAAAGCATTAGGATCAGGAATATATAAGTAAGGAATTTCTTTTACCAATGATTTTATCTTTTTTATTAATTGAGTATGCTGAGTTGTCCAAGGACCAGCATGTTTACAAAGTCTATTATGTAATGGTTTTATCATACAATTTAAATTGGGATAAAAATCAATTACATAATTTAAACAACCAAGAAAACGTTGTAATTGGGGTTTATTAGTAATTTCATCAGGAAATTTTTCACCAAAAACAAGTGCTCTTTCTATAGGTTGAATCTTACCTTGTTCAATATAATGGCCTAAAAATCTAATTTTAGTTTTGAATAGATCCATCTTTGTTTTACTAAGTGCTAAACCATTTTGCCTAATTACCATACAAAAAGTTTTTAAGTGTTTAAAATGATCATCAATAGTTTGACTAAATATTAACACATCATCAATGTATACTATACAAAATTTACTATAGGGATTAAATATGTCATTCATGATCCTCTGAAATTCAGAAGGAGCATTTTTTAATCCAAAAGGCATTACATTCCATTCATATTGACCAAATGGAACTGTGAATGCTGTTTTATATCTATCTTTAGGATCAATTTGAATCTGCCAATAACCAGATTTCATATCAAATTTACTAAAAATATTTGCATTGTATAATTTCTTTAATAGGTCTTTTTTATTAGGAATTGGATATCTGATCCATTTTAAAGCTATATTTAATGGTTTATAATTTATTACTAGTCTTGGAACACCTCGTTCAATTTCAGCATTTTTATTGACATAAAAAGCTGCACATGACCAAGGATTTCTAGATTTACAAATTAATTTTTTATTGATTAAATCTTGAATTTCTATTTTACAATGCTCAATTAATTCAGGGTTCATCTGAATTGGTCGAGCTTTAGTTTTAATAGTTTTTTCATCAAAATCTTTTTCATATGGTAAATCTACCATATGTTGTTTACGATCCCAAAATGCACTTGGATGCTCAGCACATAGTTCTTTTTCCATTAATGTTTGAAGATTTTGAATTTTATGTTTAACAAGATCTCTGCCTAATTGAGTTTGAATTCTATTTAAATGGATATTGTTATTTAAATCTTTTATATTTTCTTCTTTTGATTTTATTAAAGAATTGATTTCTAATATTTTAACTGAATGAGCTTTTAACAAATTTAATTGTTTTGTTTTAGGTTTTTCTGTAAATTCTAATCTAGCTCTACTATTTCTTATTTTGAATTTAATACAATCTTCTTTTACTGAGTATGGTGTTATTAGGTTTATAAAAGGAGTACCTAAAATGACCATATAATTTATTTGAGGAGATAGCAAAAATACTGTGTTTATTTCTAATTCTTGATTTATGATTATTGCATCTGTCTTTCCTATAATTTCAAGTTTAGATTTATTGGCTGTACTTAATGTTTCACTAGTTTTTAACCAATATCTTTTAGGAACTAGATCAGATTTTATACAGTTTAAATCTGCACCTGTGTCAAAGAGTGCAATTGCATCTATCACAAAATCATTTATTTGAATGTTTATTTTTACTAAATATTTTCGTGAAGTGATTTCTTGTAATAAATTGAGAAAATTACAATCTACATCTTCATCTAATTCATTTATTTTTAAATTAGTATCTGGTTCGTCTTCTTCTGAAGAAGAACTGGAAATAAGTTGAGATTCTAATATTTTTATTTTTTTAGAATTTTGTTGAAGTTGGGTTTTTAATTCTTTTACTTCATTTTTTAGCATCTTAATTTCTTTATATAATTCTTTAGTAGAGTCATCTATATCGACTTTTTTAGGTTGATTTTTATTTAAAATGGTAGTTAAATCATAAATATTAGACTGAATTTTAGGAGTAATATTTTTTACTTCATCTACGTCTTCAAAACTGTTTATTAGTTTTTTAAGAAGTTTAGCTTTAGTTTCTTGATCTTCAATATCATTAACTACTGTTAATAAATTGCTTTGATCTTTAGATAACATGTTTAAAGAAAATTTTGATGAACTGGAAGAACTTGAAGTAGTTCCTAATTCATCAATTTGATTTTCACTTTCATTAGTCTCAGATTCCGAAGAATCCGAATCAATATAGAGTTCGTATATTTTACTTAAAACGTTTTCTTCCAAATTTAATTCATGTAATCTTTTATTAAATTTACAAAATTTAGATGTATGCCCTTTTTTACCACAATTGTAACAAGTTAAATTTTTATAAGAAGTTTTAGTGGTAGATTTAGAAGGTTGTTTATTTTTATTTCTATAAGAAGATTTTGTTTTCTTTTTACTATAAAATTTATCTTGACTAGGTGTATATCTATATTGTTTTTTAGAGTATTTATTTCTATAATATTTTTTAGGCTTATTGGTTTTAGAACATTGGCCCTCACATTTCTGTGGAGAAGTTATACTATAGTCAAATTGTTTACAAAAAGATCCTAATTCTTTTTTAGTTTTCTGCATTTCATATTTTATCTTTCTTTGAAGTTTTAGATCATGACATATTTGCAAACCTTCCTTTTGAATTATACTAATTAATTGTCCATAGGTTAACTTACTATAAGGTATAGGTTGACCATGTTGTTGTTTAATATGATTTCTAACTTTTTCTCCCAAGAAATAAGGTAACCCAGCTAAAAACTTTTCTTTCCAAAAGCTTTGATTAGAGTCTTCCCTTAACATTAATCTAGTGAGAAAAGTCGTTTTATAATTTTGAAAATCACCTAAATGTTTACATTTTAAATTACTAAGTAACTCGGCATTTTTATCTTTTAAGTGAGATGGATCTCCTATAAAATGAAGTGAAATGGTGAGAATTAAAGATGACACTGCATCTTGAATTACTTCACCATTTTCATCATATATAGGTTCACCTTCATCATTTACTTGAATTGAATTTAGAATTTCTAAATGTTGTTGGTCAGTGAGATGATAATCCCACCATCCTTTAAGTTGGCCGGTAAATCCAGCAATTAAGATTTCTGCTATAGCTTTATCAGAAATGATTGACTGTGTTTTATAAGCATTTGCAGCCATTGTCATTTGTTGCAAAATACTTAAGATATTATATTCACTTAAACCATCTATGTTCCATTCATAGATTGTTGAAGCATTATATTTAAATTGAGATATAGTATTAGGTTTATCAACAATTCCTAAGTCTGGTGCTCTATTTACTATTTCTCTATGATGATTTATAGGATTGATTTCAAATTGTTGAATATTTTCTGAGTCAGGTTCACTAGCATCAGAGTTGGTGTTTTCTTCAATTATATTTATGTTTCTTGATGCTGATGATTGAGGAGTATCCTGAGCTACATGTTGGGTAGTAGCAGATCTAACTTGAATTTTACTTAATTGATCTTTTAGTGTATTTACAAATTCATTTTTACTAGATTGAGAAATTTGGTAAGGTTTAAACATATGAGTTTTTACCTTTTCTTTACCTTTTACAGTCTCATTTACAATTGGTTTATCTTCTAATAAATTTTCTATTCGTTTTAATTGTGTATTTAAACAAATTAAACTGGCATTACTAAAATTATTTTGTTCAATTAATTTATTATTTGTATCATTTTCCCTTATATTTTTAAATGGAGCACAGACAATTTCATGGTCTTGATGTTTTAATTTACTAATTGTTTTAGGTGGAAAATCACTTTTAATTGTCTGATCATTTACTATCCATTCTGGTCTTTTATCTCTTACAGTAATTGGATTTAAACTTTTATTAGAAGAATTTTCTTTAATAAATTTATACCAATCAAAGAATTTAATGTCAGTTTGAGTATTTAATTTATAATCTAAATATTCATATTTTAATTCTTCAAAAGTATATTGTTTTAATATCTGTTTCATTTTAAGTAAATTTTTAATTTTAGATACTTCTTTTATTAAACTTTTTTCTATATCGTCTTTATTAAGTACATTTAATTCCCTGTTGAGTTCACTAACATTTTCAGTTATGGCTGAAGCTGTTGGTGATACTGGAGGTGTATTTACTAAATTTGATTGTTGATTAACATAATTATCTACAGGATTATAAACTGCCTGTGGTATAGAATTACTATAATCAACACCTTTCATTTTTAAATTTGGAATATCAGAAGTAGAAAATCTTGGTTTTACTAATGTTTGAATTATTGGTTTAGGCTCAGTCTCTTTATACTTAGCATAAATAACAGAAGGTATAGATGAAGTAGGTTTATCATTTTCATCCGTAGTTACAGAGGAAGATGACCCTACATACCTCATACTTTGACTTCTATTAAATTTTAAAGTTACTTTACCATCTTCAAATTGTTCAATTTTTTGCAAATTGATGTTTGGTTTTACTTTATCAATAACTGGAGGAGGTACAACCCCCTCTAAAATCCATTCATCTGGAAGTGTTATATCCTTCCATTGGATGGTTTTAGGAATTACTGTGTTTGTTTTAGTCAAATCTGTTTGAAGAAATCTTGTTTCACCAATTTTAGGTTGTAGTTTATATTTAGTACCAAAAGCTGAATTCATTGCCTTATAATGAATTTTATAAATTAAAGCTATAGGAATTGATCCTTGCTTCATTTTATAATTATGAGTTTTAATTTCCAAAACTATACTTTCTAAAATATTTAAATCATTTAATGAGACAGTCATATCTGGATAGACCTCAAAGGAGATCGGTCCTTCACTTAAGCTAGTCTCAACTGATCCTAATAAAGAATCTTGAAAATTTAAAAATCTAGCGTCTCTTACTACTGCAAGAATACTAGTATTTAATCCTTCTCTGGTTAAAGGTTTTATTCCCACTTGAATTAATCCTATATGAATATATTTATATTTTTTACTTTTATGATGTTGCAAAGTTTTAGAAGATAAAAGAGTTATTCTTTCAAAAGGTTTGCTTAATTGAAAATCTCTTTCTTCGGTTTTAATTACATAGTCAGTTTTAAATAAATTAAATTTATTTATTTTATAAATTTGTTCTTTATCAACTTTAGGTATTTCCCATTCATCAATTGCTTTACTAAAATCTTGTAAAATTAATTCATTTCTATTTATTACCCTTTTAATTTCTGAAGAATCTGAGTCATCAGATTTAATACTACTTACTGATCTACACAATAAAGGATCCATTTTAATATATCAAAGAAGTTTTGACAATCCGGTTATACCCTTCCAGGTTATACCCATTCGATGCCCCTCATGGGTCTTATACTACTTCTGGGTTCAGTAGGAATAGGGTCCAGTGGACAATGCCAACACAAAATTGATATACTTCAAATAAAAACTTTATTAATGTTAAACAATAAGAAGTTTTAAACCGTTAGGCTCTGATACCAACAAAAGATAAAAGGATCGATTATCGATTTAATAATAACAAGTTCTTATTTAAAACTTATAGTCAAGTCTTATAGTCAAGTCTTATAATCAAGTCTTATAATAAAGAATCTTTAAATCTAAAAGTCTTTAAGTCTTTATTCAAAACAAAGACTTCTTACACGTCTTTAAGTTTTATAACAAAACAACAAACAAGTCTTTATCCTAGTCAAGTCTTTATGTAACAAATCTTTACAAGTCATAAATATGAAGATTTGATTTTAAATAAAATCATATATATGTATAGCACTAAGATTATTACTAGGATTTAAATAAATACAGATACAAATATTTAAAGATAAATCATAACTGTGAACTAAAATGCTATGATTAATTGGATTTATATGAATACTTATATAATTCATTAATTATAAAATCAACATACAATTTAAACAATTTTTCTGATGTGGAAGATCAGACTAAGCTGCATCCACAGAGCATACTTATCACAAATAAAATCAATTTACCAAATAATTTTTGTCAATCAACTCAACCAATTTTAATTAATTTATTTTAATTGAGGTTTAGGGTTCCTGCAACCTTAACCTGGGATCCCCAGAATTATATATATATATATATATATATATATATATATATATATATATATATATATATATATATATAACTTATAAAAACAATTTAGGAAAAATCCTACAGCAAAACTGCAAGAGTTTCCCTTTAAAACCGAGCTCGCCAAACATGTAAATACAAAACACTCCCAATTTTAAACTCTAAACCCCTAGCAAACTCCAGTAATCATCATAGCAACACAACAACACTTCTATACCTTCATAACTGTAGAAACCCTCAATAGCATTTTAATGATCATCAATTAAATGCATTCATTATATATATATATATATATATATATATATATATCAAGTCCTTGTGTTCTTAATCATACCAACTATCTTAAACATATTTTATATCCAAACATTAAATAAAAACTCATGCTTATCTCCAAATATATACACCAAACTAATTTATCATTACATGCTTAAGTTATAATTCACATGACACAATCTCCGAAAATGTAATAATTATACATGCCATGATTCTTAAGTACATTAAACTAATTCTACCACTACTAAAATAGTTTCTTCTGTTCTGAAGCTACTCTTCTGATCTTCAAGTAGCAACCACGGACTTCAACCTGCGCGTGATAAAAATCAACGCGTTGAGTCTAAAACTCAGTGGTGCTCATAAATGACAAACTTACCAATGTTGCACTGGCAACACACTTAAAATATAAATTTTCATCAAAAGAACATACATTTACATTTATAGCAAAGAAATATCAAATAAACTTATAATTAATAACATAAATAATTTAATTCTTCTAAATCAGAAATTCATTACTTGGACATTTATTATACCAATACACATACTATTTATTTTAAAACCATGTACCGAAATATCATGCTTTGAAAATTCATTTGATAACATAATCATTTATTTCCCAACTCATTCATTTAAGTGCCTTAAAAATATTTTCCAAGGGCTCGCATACACTTAGGAGAAAGAGAAGCAGATATGTTTTCATAACTTATTCATAATGGCCTTAGGTCGCCAACCTTTTCATAACATATAGAGCGCGTCCGC
This sequence comes from Jatropha curcas, assembly GCF_041381405.1. Lineage (NCBI taxonomy): Eukaryota > Viridiplantae > Streptophyta > Magnoliopsida > Malpighiales > Euphorbiaceae > Jatropha > Jatropha curcas. The sequence continues at coordinate 13,926,941 of NC_143158.1, read as the reverse complement.
CCTAACATAAGACACCTACGTGCCTAGCATATGATCATAGCTTCTTATCATATTGGCATCAAATGACGAGCATGCTCATCATACATAAAATCAAATCATGCATCAAATTCACACCAAGTATATTAGAGCCTAAAATCCTTGTTTTAATTCTTAAATTCATAATGTCAGCTTACTTTAGAATGTCAGTAACTCATCAATACTTTCACTTATTTATAGCTTTTGGCTTCTCGGCCCAATTTGGGTTCTAAGCCCATTTATGGTACCTAGCTCTTACGCTTAGCTAGCAACCCACCTTGACCCGCCATCTAAGCAGAGGCATCATCGCTGGTCACAGGTAAGTTTTCAGACCAACAGGTAAATTTTTTCTCATTTTGCATGCAACAGCATGTTTCTCAACAAATTCATACAAATTCACATATATTCATGCAAAGCATGCATTTTCATGAATTCATGCAAAGTCATTCTTTTTCACATATTTTTATGCGAATTCACACATTTTCACATGAGCACACTTTTCCAGGCATAATCACGAAATTTTGTTACTAACTTTAACTGACCAATGGCCTTGTTTCCTATTAGCAAAAATTGCTTCTTACAGGTATTTCCAAAGTGACGCAATTCAAATCAAGCCGTTCAAAGAACGCACCCGCCCAAAGTGGTGCATTTCAGATCAAGCCGTCCCAGTTGGCGCACCTCCTGATCAGATTGTCAAAACTGGCATTTCCTTTCAGTTCAAGCCGTTCAAAGAATGCACCCACCCAAAATGGCGATTTAAGATCAAGCTGTCCCAGGTGGCACACCCTTTGTCCACATTGTCGAAACTAGCATTTTCCTTTAGTTCAAGCCATTTAAAGAATGCACCTGACCAAAGTGACACATTTCAGCAAAGCCGTCAAAAATGGTGCAATCATCTGCAAAAGTTGCCAAACATCATAATGGCACAATTCCTTCACTCTACATGTCCAAAGTGACACTCACCCAAAGTGGCGCATTTCAGATTAAGCCATCCCAGGTGGCGCACCTCTTGATTGGATCGTTGAAACTGGCATTTCCCTTCAGTCTAATATGTTCAAAGAATGCACCCACCTAAAGTGGTGCATTTCAGATCAAGTCGTCCCAGGTGGCACATCCACTGTTTGGATCGTCAAAACTGGCGTTTCCCTTTAGTCTAAGTCGTTCAAAGAACACACCTGCCCAAAGTGGTGCATTCCAGATCAAGTCGTCCTAGGTGGCACACCTATTTTCGGATCGCTGAAACTGGCATTTCCCTTCAGTCTAAGTCGTTTAAAGAACACACCTGTATAAAGTGACGCATTTCAGTAAAGTCGCCAAAATGGCGCAATCATACGCAAAAGACGTCAAGAATCATGACCAATTCAACCGCCAAACATCGCAAAAATGGCACTCTACGTTAGCAAAGCTGCCAAAATGGTGCACTTCCTACACCCAAGCCATTCAAAGAACGCAAACTAGCCAGGTAAGCATTTCTTACTCGCGCGTCTACTTTACACTTTGACGACATATTAGTCAAAAAGTAAAGTATCATCAAAGTGGGGGAAAACTATAGATGATAAATTTTTGCCCCTAAACGGCTCAGTGATGATAACCTTTTTTTTTTACACAAAATTGAATCAGGATATCTAATCGCTTTGATTCTAGGACTGATGATCCGTAACTAAGATAATTGAGTTGTTTGACCGTTTTTACTTTTTTGAATTTTCAGGGGTTTCAGAGTGAAAAGGGCCAAAAAAGCATTTCAAGTCCAACTGGCACGCATGCTGGTGAGCCGCCTCATTTTGCGTGTCGACCGGTCCAATTTGGTAAAATGGGCTGGCCCGATTTTGGGGCCTACCAGTGGCACCTACCACCTAAGCCTAAAATAGGGCCACCATTCCCATATTTGCCTATAAATAGCGTATTGGGAAATGTGTAAAGGAGAAGGAAGAGTTGATTGCCTAAAAAAACTCTTACATTTTTATGTCTCAAACCTCTTAATCAAAATCTACAACAAGTTCTATAGATTTAGCTAAAGAGAGAACAGATTTTTATCAGAAACTTCAATGGGTTTGTAATCAATCTTTCTCAAACACCAATCAAACAAAACAAATCTCGGATCATTGATCAAAGATCAAAGCTTATTGGGTATATCCTACCACTTTCAATATGATCTCAAGTTTTTCTTTAAAACAAGGTAAACTAAGAGCCTAAACCTTTGTTCTTCATCCTTTTCTTTTCTTTGGTGACCTAAATCACCGTTCTTAAGCTTAATTATGACAGAAACCTGGGATCAACTAAAAGGGGGCATGTCTGTGTCAAAGTGGCACAATAAATAATCAAGTTGTACAAGTCACTACGTGTGACGTGCGCCACAAGCAATGGCTCTGTGCCACTTCTTCACAGACAGCATCTGAGGCTTCATCTTGATTTTTCTAATTAGGGCAAGACCCGCACGCCACTTCTAGTGGCGCCTAGGTCTTCATTTCAGAATCTCAGAAACATAAAATCAATAACTCAGCTTTGACTTTGGGATCTAATTAAGTCAATCATTAAGCATCCTTGCTTAAAGTGCGTATAAAACTCATTTTAGCTCGGATGAGCACATAAGGGATGGGAAATGGGTAGTGATAGTCATAATTGTTCATCATTTATGGTGAACAACAAATTCTTGAACTCAAATCCTATTCTAAGTTAACTAATAATGTTTTATTATTCTGCCATTTACTTTCCAGTTCATTTAGATTTTATCATTTAAATTCCTGTCATTTACATCTTATGCACTTTACTTTTATGTTTCCTTAATTATTTTAAAGCTAACCCATCTAAAGTTAGATTAGAACATTTTACACATTCACATTCTTCATGTTAATTATTATGACTGCGTGCTGTTGATATTCAATTTGGATATATAATTGTATTATGTTTGTGTTGTTCTCCTTAAGTTCTTACTACTTTTGGTTAGTAAGCTTAATGTAAAGGTCCTTGATGGGTCCTATTATTGCATATTTATAATAATTAATGGGTTAGCTGATTGTTTGGGGAATTAATTGGGTATAATGTACATTTAGGAATTGGTTGTAATTCTTTTCTACTTTCTCCCCTTCTTTGGATGATCTATTTTATGCTTCATGTATGGACAATATGCTTGTTTGCCATGATCTTTTAAAAATGCATAAAATGTTTTACATCTCAATTAAAGTTAATCACGTTATTAATCATAATGAATGAGTGGACAATGAAGGAGGCTGGTCTCTAACTAGGAAGTTCAAGTTCCTAATCCCTTCTCGACACCGTACCAAACTCTCTGATCCAGTCTCTGTTTTAAAACCGGATTAGTTGAGTCCAAAGAATCGATTAATTCATGGTATTTTCCCTGAAGAGGGTGGCGACTCCAAATCTAAACTCTTACCAAAGTAAGAGCCATTTTTTTATTCCTTTCTAAAAGGACCGCCTTTCCCGAGGATTAATGAATGGGTCTAATAAGAGAAAATTGATTTAACAAAATAAAATGAACCAAGCCGATTTCATTCCTTCATGAAAAATCCATATGTCCTCAGTGTAGCTTCAGGATCGATGCATCAAGATTAATAGATGGCATAACATTCATGGTTAGAACACTTCAGGAAGATCATCAATGCATTAGACCTCTTAGGAATAAAAATCCAGATTGTAATAGTAGATGGATTAGCAAGAAACTTAAAGATGAACTAGAGAGTGATCCGTACCTTAGTTATGATGTCATGCAATTCAAATTAACAAAAGAGTGGGGTATTGAACCATAGAAGTGGCAATTAAATTGTGCTAGGAATAAAGCTAGGGAAAAGACAGAAGGGTCTCATGAACAGAGTTTTAGGCAACTCAGGAGGTACTTAGAGGAGCTGTAGAGGTACAATCCTAGGATTTTCATTAAATTTGAGCCTAAGCCTAAGAACAGTTTGGAGGAGCACATTGTTTTTTGTCATTTGTTCATATGTTTCGAACCAATGAGAACTGAATTCATAAATGGATGTAGGCCTTCACAGGCCTAGATGGATATCATTTAAAAGGGCCTTTTGGTGGTGTGTGTGTTTAAGTGTAGTGGGTATTGATGGTAATCATGGAGTCTTACCACTTGTTATGGCCATTGTGGACTTAGAATGTAGCTCTATATGGGGATTTTTTTTTTTTTTTAGACTGTCGTTCTCAGTGCATCATAGATGGGAGTGTGTGTGTTTAAGTGCAGTGGGTATTGATGGTAATCATGGAGTCTTACCACTTGTTATGGCCATTGTGGACTTAGAATGTAGCTCTATATGGGGATTTTTTTTTTTTTTAGACTGTCTTTCTCAGTGCATCATAGATGGGAGTGGTAGTCAAATTTGGACTTTCATGTCGGACTGACAAAAGGTAATGTAATTCTTTTTTTCTTTTTTATTATTGCTTTTGTACTTAATTTCATTTGCTTTAATGCTTCTTTTAAATATGAAAGTTATGCAATAATTTTTGTAGGGTTTGATAGATGCAATAAAGACATGGTTCCCGAGTGCAAGGCACAGATTTTGTTGCCAACACATTTTTATGAACTTCAAGAAGCAATATCCTAAAGGTGTCTTTAGAAAGAACTTTTGGGCTACAGCAAAGGCAACTTATATTCAAGAATCAAGGTTTACATGAAGAATATTGAGAACAAGATGGATGGTAAGCCCCATGCATGGCTTATGAACATACCACTACACCAATGGGCAAGAGACTCATTCGCATGTGATTGTAAAAGTGATGACATCACTAACAATATGTCTGAATCCTTTAACTCATGGCTTGGAAAATCAAGGTCACAATCAATAATCAAGATGACACACAAACTCAGGTCTTATGACCATTTTTTTGTCATTTTACTATTGTACCTAAACACTCCGTCCCCACTACTATTAGACAAGCCTAAAGAGATGCTCACTGGCATGCAACTATGAGGGATGAATTTAATGCACTTATCCAAAATCAAACATGGGAGTTGGTTCCTCGACATTCCTAAAATATTATCGGTGTAAATGGCTTTTCAGTTCAAGTTCAAGGCTAATGGAGAATTAGACAAGTACAAAGCACATCTTGTTGCTAAGAGATTCACATAATGTCCAGGTATTGATTATCATGCTACATTTAGTCCGGTTATCAAACCAACTACTATTTGTCTTGTCCGGACACTAGTAGTGCAGCAAAATTGGTCTTTACATCAATTAGATGTAAACAATGTATTCTTACAAGGGAAACTTGATGATGAGGTATATATGAGTCAACCAAAGGGCTTTGAGCATCTTGATTATCCTGGCCATGTTTGTAAATTGCGGAAAGCAATCTATGGCATAAAACAGTCACCTCGAGCTTGGTACATGGCATTGAAGAATTTTTTGATCAGTTATGGGTTCTTTGGATCTCAATTAGATAGCTCTTTATCTATCCTTGGACACTCGGGTATCATTCTTTGTCTTCTTGTATATGTGGACAACATTATTCTGACTGGTAATTTAGTAAATCTGCTATCTCTCAATCGATCACTACTCTGATACCATAAAGAGATTTAGTGAGGCTGAAGAAGCGTATCTATTAATATTGATGATTACAAATAGATACAATTATATACGAGAGAAATCAGCATACAATAGGAGAAGAAATAGGAAAGATGAATTACAAATAAAAGATAAAGTTCCTAAATATTGTTAACTTCCTGATTTGGTGCGATTTGTTGTGATTATGTTATTAGACATATGCCCACTAAAAAAAAAAAATCAGAAATTAGCGACAGAAAATTCGGTAGGTGAAACTTGAAATTCAATAGGTAAATAAGATTACCTACAGATTAGCGACAGAAAAATTTTGTCGATAAAGTACTTATCGCAAATTAATTACCTACAGATTTTCATTTTGTCGGTAAATTAACTACTGAATTTCTGTCGCTAAATCTATATATCTGTTGGTAAATATGAAATTTATGTCATAGAATTTATTGCTAATTTTTGTCGAAAATATTTTGTTGCTATTGTCGTAAAATCATCGTTATTTTTAATTTCTAATTATCAAAATTAATTTATTTAGTCAGTAATTTGTCAGAAAACAATACTTTGTGAAAACTTAGTTCATAAATGTGTGCAAAATTGAAATTTTTTAATTTGAAATGCCAATTAAAACCTATAAAAACAACTATTTTATATCAAAGTCATTTATTTAGACCTGTATAGTTGCAAAGTCATTCCAAATATCACAAATTTAAACTGTAATAGTATTTATATAATAGCATCCATAATAATATCACAATATATCAACATTCATATAGTTGTGAAACTATTCCACACTAGTTAAAATAGTAATCAAAGTGAAATAAACTCAACATAAAACATATAAAAGCTAAAACTGGTCATCATCCAAACTAGCATCATCCCGATCCTCCTCCCGAGCTGCTCTGTCTTCTAAAGTCCTCAGTCCAACACCATCAGCAAAACTAGAACAACTAGTGGATATTACAAACTGATTGGCTACATTAGGTAGATCTATGCTAGCAAAAGGAGAATTTAGTGCACCGATTGTGGTGGTATAAATTGGATGCATCCGCAAATGACGCAACAAGAGGTGTGTGCTTCACAATAGGTGTATTGGAAGAGTCTATTGATTTAGGATTATTGCTGGAGTTTAACAAGTCTTTCCTGGATTCTAATAAAATTATTTATTTTGCTGATAAAAAAATATATGAAATATGACTCAAAGGAAGATTAGAGCACTTGTTGTGTTTTACTGAACTTTTGTTCCTTTCTTTCCCTCTCAATTATTGTCTTGATAACAAAGCTAAGCTAAAATGGAACCCATCATATAAAAAGTGTTCATTGTTTTTTCACAATGAAAATTACTAAAAGATATAGAAATGAGGAATTTGTGCACTTTTCATGCTTTACATTAAGTAGTGAAGCTATTCAAAAAGTAGTACAAATAATTTAGTATTTTAAAAAAGCCTTTAATGAATTTCTCATGAACTATACATTTTTCCACCAAAAAAGTTCTCAATAGAAAAATAAAAAAAAATATATACAAGTTTGAGTGGTTTATGTAGAGCAATCAAAGCTGCCTTAAAAAGCAAAATGCCACAAGATGTGTTTTTCCTAAGCCCTTTCATCTTACAGGATCAAACATGAGAAAATACTGGACAATTCATGAAACTTGTGAATAATGCAGTAGAAAAGCTCAAATTTTAAGGTTATCATAAAGTAATTGGTGGAAGTGATGCATAGCTTTCTCAACTGTGGGAGCATATCTACCAACCGAATATGCCGGCGAGTGGAGTCCCCTCTGAACGCCTTCGCATAGCAAAATATCTTCCATCTGCACATCATGTATGAGAACCATAAGCGCAACATAGGCAATAACTAGCAAGAATTGAACTGAACTGTCGACTCTCTGCACCTGCACTCTTTCACTGTCTACAAGACTTTGCTCAATGAAAGCTTTGTCATCCTGAGGCCAAATTTTAAAATTGGTATTAATTAGGTCGGATTCCTTATAGATAGTATTCACTCAATAAATATCACATGATATATTGATGACTTCCAATGCAGTTTTATATGCATGCACGCTACTATACTACCAACAGAACAACAGAAACTTTTTTTGCATTAGATATTCTTTGCAAGCATCCACAGTTTAGAACAATTCCCCAGCAAATGTCCACATCTTACTAACCAAGAAATTACTCCTTTAAATCCATAAACATATAGTATCATAAATATTTGTAACTTAAGAATTGCAGCTTCTCATTTACAGACAATGTAAACTAGCCTTCAAAAAGCTATACTCACAAAACATTATATATAGTTTTTCTAACGCGTTGTCAAGCAAAATTTTACTTTCTCAAAGGTAACATCAACTTAAAAATTTATAATGTAGGAACAACTTCAACTGCAGTGTAACATTCACTTAAATATCATTTGTTAGAAAAAATTTTAGAAATTTTATGTAATGTGATAGCAACAATATATGGCCTCGTGTGTCTGTCTACCCAAGCTTCAGATTGTTTTACAATTGTACCTTATTTTACAATTTATTTCTAATGTTTTATTTCTAATAACAATCAAAAAAATTTCTTATTTTTAAAATTTTTGTTTCTCTTATCCTCCACTTCTACCCACCCACACACGCACCATCTCTCTCTCTCTCTCTCTCCTCTCTCTCACACACATCAACAATGGCACATTTGAGATCTTACATCAAAACCCATTTCTCATATCAGGAGCTTTTAAATCACACAATTACATTAGCACATAAAAATCATTGATAGTCCTTTATTCACTTTTCAAGCTTTAAGGCTGCTCTTAGTATACAAGCCCTATGGAACTATTATTGATTGCAAAGCTTTCTCCATATGGTAGATCATTAGGTATAATCCCATATGAATGACATCTTATTGAAACTAAGCCTTGTTAGTCCATGACTATGTATTTTGGAGTTGTTGACCTCGAGGGAGTTCATCATGCAAGTTATTACAAAGTTGAAAGGGTAGAGAGGAATTGGATAAGAGGTAAGAACCCATGATGGTTGTGAAAATGTGTAATATGGACTTACTTGGGCTTGGGCCAACTAATGCTAAAAAGTTAGTACTAACCAATTAGCTAGCTAGTTTGCCATATGCCCTTTGTGGGTGAGTATTTAATTCATGTGGAATTCTTAACACTCCCCCTCAAGTGCAATTGTGACTAGCTTCTAGTTGACACTTGAAACTTGATATCGTCCCCCTGAAATTGAATGGGCACACTTGAAACTTGATATCCTCCCCCTAAAATTGAATGGGCCTTGATGGGACTAGACATCCAGACAAGAGCCCGAATTGAAATGTAACGACAACATTGAGAATAACTAACTGAAACCGGATCGGACCTACTCTGGTACCATATTAAAAAGTTGAAAGGGTAGAGGGGAATTGCATAAGAGGTAAGAACCCATGATGGTTGTTAAAATGTGTAATATAGACTTACTTGGGCTTGGGCTAATTAATGCTAAAAGGTTAATACTAAACAATTAGCTAGCTAGCTTGTCATATGCCCTTTGTGGCTGAGTATTTAATTGATGTGGGATTCTTAACGCAAATAATTGTAATTTTAGGGAAAAGAATAGTTAAGGGAGAATGATGGTGGGGATGACAACTGCCAATTCCTCTAGGGAACTTCTATACCATTAGATTAGCATGAAGAGATGTTGGCAAGTGGAGGTGAGGGGAGGAGAGAGATTAAAAATATAAAAACATAAGTTTTTAATTGCAAACAAGTTGGTTGAGTTGTGATTTAATTATTTAAATTTCAAAGTGGAGTACAATTACAAAAACACGCAAAACTTGGGTAGACAAGCTTAGGCTACCCAAATACACGAAGCACACTCATCACAATGATAATAACAAACTCATGAAGCTAAATTCAAATATTTGTTTATACCACATTAGCAGTAATAGGCACAACTTTTTTTTTTTTTTTCATTTCTCAATACAATACAAGTACAATGCAATAGCATCTTAGCAAATGATCTACTATAACATTTGGATGCTTAAAACAAAGGGAGTAGGAAGAGAAGAAAAGGTAGAAAATTGAACATGCAAAAGGAAATTACAAACATGAAATGGTACTATTACAAATGATAAATTGTTAAAGATGTAATTTTACCTCTTGATTTGTACTATTTGAAAGGAAATTTCAACACGATATAGATATGCAACAAATTGCTTACATAATTTTAACTAACAAAATCACATGAGCAATCCTTACGGCAACAATTGGTCAACTTGAAAGAGATCATGGGGAATTACGAGTATTTCCTGGTTATTCAACTTTGTAAACAATACCAGTTGATTATGTTGAAAGATAATGTCAGAGATTACTAGTACTCACTATTCTATGTTGCACAGCCATGACCACGACATCTAGTTGGTCATCCATGTAGCTTCCAACATGATTCCTTAGTATTTCCTAGCCTTCCATAGTGATCACGCTGACAAGGATCCTCTTCTAATGATGTATGAGTAGTCTGGGAAGATTGAGAAGCTATAAGCTTACCTCTCTCAGTCAGTGGATAACATAAAACCACTTCTACTTTCTTCCTGTTGAAAATAAGAGTATGTCTCCTCTAAGGAAATCATAGGATCCTTACCCAAGATTTAGATCTGAATAGGGTCATATTCAACATTCAATCCAACAAGGAACTCATATGTCCACCATGTCTCAACCTTCCTTTGGTATCCTATCACATCCTCCTCACAATTGGGATAATAGGTCTCATATTAATCTAGTTTTTGCCACAGGTTATTCAATTTAGCATAATACTGACTAACTTTCAATTCCTCTTGCTTTGTGCCATGAACTTTGTTGCAAAGCTCACATGCAACATTCCCATGTTGAGAGTAGTTTTTCTAGTAACAGTTCTCCAAGTTTTTGCAACAATTTCCAACATCAAATATCCATTTGCAATCTTGGGTTCCACAGAGTTGATAAGCCAAGACATGACCAAAGAGTTTCCAGAGTCCCATTGATCATAAGTACCACTTAGAGGTGCCAATGAGCTTTTAGAACCAGTGATATAACCTTGAAACCCTAACTTTAATGAATAAAAGACAAGACCTTGACCAAGAAAGGTAATTTGTACCATCAGCTTGGCCGAACTGATTTGCAAGGAAGGATTGTCATGTCAAGGGACAATCTTGATGTCAAGTTCGCGAGGCATCACCTATTATTTATACCTAGAAAACAAAGAGAAATTGGGTTAACAACCCGAGATAAGGCAAAGAGGAAGAACAACCTTGAAATTGTGTCAAACCGAAATAGTAGGCTAGGTAGAAGCGCAACACAAGGGGGAGGCACCGGCCTAGGTCACTATCAGAGATGTTAAAATCAGCGTCATGTGTCTGCGCGTGGAGACCAGGAACTTCTAGCAACGCGTGGGCCCACTTGCAGCGTCGGATGGCTGCCGAATTCTAGGTAAGGGCCAATTAACATCTCCTCTTCCTCCTCCTCCAATGGGTGGTGTTAGTCACCTCCCTTTCTATGGTTGCCAAGAAGCTTAACCTAAACTAGGGTTTTCTCTGTCTAGTGTGTGAGACGAAAAAAGGTCATGTTGTGTGGAGAAATTCTCATTCATATTGGTAAAGAATTGTTACAAGCCTATTTATATACATTAGTCTAAGACTATGTGAAAACACACAATAGTTCAACCGCACTCAAAGGTAAGGCATTTCCCATTTCTATGTATTAAAAATAATGGTATCTCCAATTATAGCCCCTCTGGGATGTAAAATATATCTCTTCTCATCATCTTCATAGTGTATGAGACAAATTTATGAAATTTTTAGATGTATACATAGGGAAAGCCGTGTGCAATGAAAAATGCAAGCACGACTAGGAGAGTTTTTTTTACCTATTTTTTTAATAAGGAAAATTTCTACTTTGTTTGACTAGTTTTGGGTTCAGGTCCCGATTAACCCACTATGATTATCATATTAAAATCAGATGAAATCCTATATCATATGCATATAAATAGAAATCTAAATTCGATTTTTTTTTCACTCCAAATTTTAGCCAAAAATTTTTTGATGAATCTAGATAGATAAGATCATAAAGATATATTCATGAATGTTGATATTGGTTGACACAGGTATACAGTGACGGAGCCAAGATTCTTCCATAGGGGTAGCAAAAATATATTTGTGATTTCATACTACGAGTAGAACTAAGAAATTAAACTTGATTAAAAAAGCATGTAAGAATAATATAATTACACAAACTACTATATATTACATGCAGTCAAATTTTTTTAATGAAAACACTATAAATAGCAACAAAATGATAAACATATTTAATATAGATAACAACTTTCAATATGAAAGAAAGAATCAACTTCCTAAAATATACATATTAAAAATTATAATGAAAATAAAAATTAGTGTTTATAACTTTAAATATGTTATTGTGTTTTTAAAATTCGATTAATTTACTTTTATATTATTTTTAAAAACAATATTAAAATAGAATCACGAATTATTAATTAAATCTATATCTTTCAATAAATTAAATATCATGTGTTTATTCAACAAATTTAGAATTCTAAAATTTATTTAGTTTGTGAATTTAACTAAATAACCAATAATAAACAATTGAATTATAAATTTATAATGCTATTGTATATTTTAATATTTATGTGAACTTTTTGTGTATTCCTAAAATGGAAACAAATTCAAAACTAAAATTAAAAAAAGAATGTAAAATTAATTTAATGATATAAATTATTCAATTGCAACAAAAAGTAACTTATGAAAATTATGGGAAGATATATATATAAACTAACTACTGGCTAAAACTATATTATATATATAAATTAACTAAAATTGTTTACATATAAAAAATAAAAACTAATTAAAATGTAAAACTGTTGTAAATAACTAAAAAGTAAAATTATTGTCAGTAGTAATCGAACTCAAGTCTGGAGGCTTCAAAGCAGAGTTTTTACCACCAAGCTAGAAAGTAAATCATAAACATTGTGCCCATCAAACAATTTTACAGAAGTCAGGGAGCGGTGGCCCCCCCAACCCCCCTAGCTCTAACACTAAGGGTATATAAGTCATGTTACACCACTAAATAACAAGCCCTCAATTTTCTATTTCAATTCATAGAGAATTCATGTGCTTGGGAGTCCCTAATGATTAAATAAACCAAGATTTGACCATGACAACAGTTTTAGAGAGATGCGAAAGCAAACCCTTTACAATAAAAGAGTACTATTTAGAATACACAAGTCACCACTTCTCAATCTCATTTTTATGGTGATGAGAGTATCTATAGGGTACGATGTTGACTGGTTCAGTGTTTGGCTTCAGTGGGATTGAGTGATCATATGTTCTAAATGGGGGTAATGAGGTAGGTGTTTGAAACATATGTGAGTATTTTGCAAAGTACGGATGTGATCATAGGTGAGGGTTGGGTTTTGTTTTGGGCTGGTTGTTGTTCTGTAATTGGGGATAGGGTAATGCAAACAGTTTGGCTGTGACTCCCTTCCCACCAAACTGCATTAGTTTTCCCAATGCCTTTTGAGGTCATCATCCTTGTTGAAACTTGCTTACTCAGCCCCCTCAAATCAAGTTTCTTGCCCTTGTTTTGAATACTCAGCGTGTTTTCCTTGAAACCAAAAGTCACAGGTGAGCGACATTTCATCCAGTCCTCTCCTAATATCATGTCATAGTCCCCCAATTCTATGACAGTTAGATCAAAGTCAAACTTATAACCCTGCATATTCGACTTGCAAACATTACACTTCCCCATGATAGTTAGCTTTCTACCATTAGCTACTGTTACAATGACTGGTTGCACCTTAGACACATGTAGTTTAGATTCCTTAGCAACCTTGGAATCTAAAAAACTATGGGTGTTAATCAAAATTGTGATGGGTTTTCCCTGTAGATGCCCTTTTAGTTTTAGAGTATTATGACTGAATCCCCCATCCACAGCACTTAGGGACAAGGCTATATTCTCTAATGTTTCTTCTAATACTTCATTCTCATGCTCTTCAGCCTCATGCCACTCCTCATCCTCCAACTCCTCCTCAACATTGGCCTGAAGTGTCATTACTATCTTAGGTATACACCCATGACCCTGGAAATACCTCTCATCACACTTGTAGCATGCCCCAGGTGGTTTCTTTTGGAAAGCAAAAGGTTGTTTGGTTTGTGTGTTTGGTGGATAAGCGCTAGCTGATTTGTGTTCTGTGGTGGTTTTTGGGTGTATTACGTGTAGTGTTTGTTGGTATTATTGGGTGGTCTAGTAGGGTTATCGGGTACAGGATTCCAAGGTTTAGAAAGGGAATTAGGTTTATAAGTGGGTTTAGGTATGGTAGCTACCAGATGTAACTCCTGCAGGCAGGGTTTGAACATCTTAACTGCAAACCTAAGTTCGTCATCCTTAAGCCCTCCAATAAAGCAGGAAATACAGTAGGACTCAGGATGAAGGGGAAATACCTTTTCTATTCTCAACTTTAAGGACACAAACTTATCCTGATAGTCATCAACAGAATCAGTTTGCCTCAACTTTTGTATTTCCTCAATTATATCATTCTCCCTTTGATCTCTAAACCTTTGACAAGTAGCCTAAGCAAACCCATCCCAATCTAATATCTCTTTTCCCTTACTCCAGTTAAGGAATCAGGCCTCAGCCCTGCCCTGAAGAAACATACTAGCTAGATCTACCCTCCTATCATTTGAAACCTCAAAATCTGAAGTATTTCCTAAACTTGCTTAGCAAGGATTTAGCATCTAATCCCTCAGAGTTAGGCAAATCACACTTGGGGAGTAGCTTATTAAAATAAGTCCTCCGCTGTGTGTCATCAACTCATTATGTTCTCAATCCTCAGGGTTAGAAAGTATTCCCCTATCAGTTCCAGGAGATTCAGGGTTAAGGATAAAAGTTTCCTTAACTCTGCTACTGCCAGGTTGTGAGGAAGTGCCTCATGAATGAAGGAAGCAGAAGATAATTGGATTCCTTGAATCAGCTTGGCCAAGTAGGCTATCACTTCTGATTCTCTTGTTTGATATCCTCATAAATCACTTGTAATTTCTTCTGCTCCAGCTTCATGTTGTTTTGCTCTTGCAGCAGGTTCTCAATTGTGTTTTGGTGCTCCTTCAGTTGAGATTCAATGGACCCAAGCCTGGAATTCATTTGCTCTTCCAGCTTGGAGTTGAGAGAATGAAGCTGGTCTTCCAACTCCTCCAGGGATATAGGGATGCCTTCAGAAGAAGGTCCCCTCGTTTTCTTTGCAGCAATGGATTTACTCATGGAATCCAGCAACCTTAGCTACTCTGATACCAGTTGTTAGGAATATTCCTAACTGATGGCTAAAGTTAGCAGAAAATAGGGTAGATGAAGGAAATAGAAAGGATAGAGAATAGAAAGTAGATCAGAATAAGAGAAGAAGAAGAAGAATGACAGAAGAAAGAGAAGAAGAAAGGGAGAGATGGAGAGAGAGAGAGAAGATTTGTATTACTGCATGATATGATTCCTAGTCTCTAATGAGACATATACATATAGGAATTAAAGGACTAGCTGTCACTAGCCAGCTGTGTGTAGTGTTGAGAATATTTCTAACTAACTAATATTGTCCTTTAGCTAATTTAATTCCCTAGCACATTTCTATCCTTTCTCCTATATGTAACAATACATTAATTAGTGTAATGTTGATAATTGGTGCACTAGCCACAAGGCAAGCAACGATGACATAGATAGTAGTGACAGAAATTAAGTAAAGCACCAGATTAGTGTCCATCCATGGCCTATACCTATATAAACATGATAAAGAAGCCGAAAAAATTAGAAAAATACCTTATGATAAGCTTCAATAAAATAGTCAAATATCACTTGGCATTTGCTTGTTCCTAATGGAAGCACCAGATTGGTGTCCATCCAAGGTCCATACCTATAAAAACAAGAAATAGCTCAACATAAAAGAAAAAAATGGAAACAACAAATATCATTCATAGTTGCATCTAGCAGCTATGCACGGACCTATTGATCATGAAATTAGGATAAATGAAAGCATATAAAGCTTTTGATCCAAGCCGACCAAAATCATCCGCACTTTGTGTTGAGCTTCCTTCACATCTTTGGATGCTAACCTTTTCATATACCTATGGCAGTTATTTAGGTGAGAGGACAACCATACTTGCAATGAAAAGTCACATGGTTGATACTTGAAGTAATAAATTGAAATATCAAATGTGTGCATGGCAGTCTTCCAGATCTATTACAGTTACTGAGCTACAAGTAATAAAACTAGAACAAAAAACCAAGGATGAGAAAACACTAGAGATGCATACTGAAGTTGAGTAAGAGTCAAGCTTAAGACCAGACGCCAAAGCTTTATGTGCATATGGCACATGGTAACCACCATCTAAGTAGTTGTCGCAAAACACCTGAAAGAAGGGAGTGTAGAAATCAGTCCATGAAATC
The DNA here is from genome assembly GCF_041381405.1 of Jatropha curcas. Taxonomy (NCBI): domain Eukaryota; kingdom Viridiplantae; phylum Streptophyta; class Magnoliopsida; order Malpighiales; family Euphorbiaceae; genus Jatropha; species Jatropha curcas. Next base: position 13,910,958 of record NC_143158.1, on the reverse strand, counting down.
AAAGTTAAACATAATGGAATTCTAACTACTGGTTTTAAAAGTCAAATTTTTGTCGAGGACATGAACTCATTGTACAGAAAATGAATAGATTATTTAAATTCCTTGTGTGAAAATTAATTAGAAACTAAAGAGGACATTCACCTAGGACAAAGGGATTCCTATCCCCAATAACTGCTATTGTTATCAGAAGTGAGGAAACTCATATTTAAGGGTCATACCTTCCAGTTACACTCCATATTATATACACGCCTACAAACATGATTCAAAGAGGAATCAACTCCGCCATTTTTCAGTATTTCAGAGCAGCTACCAAGCCATTCATTTTCCACCATACTGCCTTCAACTCCCTGCTGAAGTTTACTCTCTTTTTCCACATTAAGAAGAATAAATGGTCCCCAAGTAGCAACATTTATAGGAATAAGCCCAAACTCCTACACTCCATGGCCAAAGAATCAACTAAATTATCCATCAATTCTAGAAATATACATAAATGGAAAATGAGATGACCATTCTAACAATTCAGCATACATTTAAATTGAAATTTTGCATCCCTGTTATTCTTGTTGCTTTAAGAAGTGCTCCATCTAACCCATATGTCCATGCCTGCAAAACCATTGGGTATGCGTGTGAATTATTTATTGCTTTATTTTAAGGATATTAAATATTATGGTAACTTAAACCCCTTTCCCCGATAGAGTTGCCCTATTATACACTTTAGCCCCAGTTGTTTGAAAATTAGCATTTTCAGTCACTGAAGTTCTGGAGAAAAGGCAACATCTAGACAAATAGAGAAATATGACAGCATTGTATTATTAGTTTAATTTAAAATCATTTGTTTTTTCTTTTTTTGGCTTCTTCTCATTACTGCACCTCTTTCTCTCTCCTCTCCATCCCTCACAGAAAGTAAAGCAATCTGTCTTTTTCCATATAAATCTCGTTCACCATCATTACCTGTACTCCAGAACCTCTTTATTTCTCTCTCTTTCTTTCTCTACAAATCAAAGCTCAAAGAATGGAGGACCCTAAAGACCCAACACATCAATGGAAGACCCCCAGGAAAAAAATTGGTGAATGACACTAGGTTACTAAATTTTCAGCTTACTTCTATTTAATTTCAGACAAAGATTGAAATTTTCTGCTTTTTTAATGTTTTTTGAGTGGGGACTAGATATTTAACAAAGATAAACCCCAAGAACATTTCAAATATTTTTGAAACAATAAGGAGTATATTAGAGATAAACTACAGTAATAACTCCTTGTTACCAACAAAACAACGAATATTAACACATAGAACCATTTGATACAAGTTTCAATTATCCTTCCCAAAGATGAGAATGACATCCTCCAATGATTTGAGAGACACCAATATATCAAAGTTATTATCTTCTGAACCTTAGTGTTAGAAACCTTAAAGGAAAATAAATTCTGCAAAGTAGAAGCTTCCCGGACTCTCAAAAGATCATGAGTTTCACATGGAAAAACTGATGGAAGTTTTGGCTTAACCCAAATGTGGTTGTTCTTTGTGAGGACTGTGTTGATAATGCTCAAGTTAACAAAACACACTAGTCCTACCTACTCTATTGTGTTTCTTAAGAATCTCAAATTGACTAAATATCAAATCCACAAAGGGCATATAAGGGTGGCAAGGTAACTAGCTAATTGATTAGTACTAACCTTTTAGCATTGATTGGCTCAAGCCCAAATAAGCCCACTTCACACAATTTTATGGATTCTAATCTCTTATCAAATTCACCTAACCTTTTAACTTCTAATAGCATTCAAGTCTGCTACAGCTAGATGCCAAATTTAAGAGAATCAACTTAGCTTTAACTATGATCCCTCCATAGAGCCTAGCACGCAAATATTGCAACCATATATTGATGATTGCATCATCCAACTAGTCTGTTTTCAGAGATTTCAAGTAAACTGGGATCCTTAAAAGTCCACTTAGCCTCAACTGGGTATAAGATAGAATGTTATAAAGATGAGTCTTGACAAATAGCTTTTCCAAACAATTATAATTAACATTTTAGTTTCACACTCTACCCCAATTCATTGTTGATGGAAGAGAATATACACTCTCTATAAGTATCACAACAACCTAGCCAGAGAAACCCAGCGCATCTATGGACAAAGAAAAACTCTGAATCATAGCCTATCATTGGTCCACCAGTCAAATGACATAGAAGTTGCTTCACTTTGTCCATCCATTGAGGCATAGAAACCAGCAACTATTCAACCACACAATCAGCATTTGAAAATTTAGCAACTATATAGCGAATAAGAACCTAAGCATCAATGCTATGCTACACAAAGCACGATAATGTTGAACTTTTGACCCTCAGGAAATGAATTTAACATTTACCACTGAATAGCAAAATATTATAATACATTAACGCTAAGATGAAAAATCTGTTAGTTGGACCCGTACAGGTCTTTGTTTCTAATCAATATGAAAGAAATGCAGAAAGGGGGCTGAGGGAAGATTTCCGTAAGTAAACTCACATGGTATGGGCAAACAAAGCAAGACTTTTGCCCACTTCCAGATGCAAGAAGAGAGCCATGATGGCGACACACATTGTGAAATGCATGAACCTTGCCATCATCATTTCTACACACAAGAAACTCTACATTTCCCAATCTGCCATAGTTGATTCTCAATTAGGTACTCAGAAATGGGGAAAAGATTGCTAATTGAATGGAAGAGAACAATATTCAAGAACTCCCATTTCTTTTTCTTCTATAAGAAACAAATGAAAGCATATTTTGAAAGAAAGCAGGCAAGAAATTGACGATTAATAATAATTGTACCTTCCAGTGAAAAAATCTCGAGGATCCTTTATCTGTTCTGTGTATCCTGGAATTCAACGAAGGAAATTAGTTGTTACAATCCCACTTTTCTCGTCTCAAAGACTAAATAATTAATAAAAAATAGAACTAACCAACAGCCTGCCAGCCTCTGTAGAAGACGCGATGGAGTTCATAATCAAAAAAGGAAGGATCAGTATACCAGGAGCTGGGTGGAGTGGAGGCTTTTTCGATGGGTATATGAGGGTCAAATTCATCTACGAGTTTTTGACAGTGAGTTTGCAGAGAGAAGGAAACCGTGAGAGAAGGACGATGTTGAGCAATAATTGGATTGTGCTGTTGGATTTGATGGACCCGACTGCTAATGGGTCTCAAAGAGATCATCGAGATTGCAGTGGTCATGCTCATCAGTTACGAGCATTCCAGTTTGACACTCTCTGTTCTCCGGACTATTTCCTTTGCAACGTCACTGACTCACCGTCGCATTGTTGGAAGTCCTTTGGACTGGCTTAAACTCGAATTTTACAACCGACTCCAATTGTCATTTAATCAAGTAGTCGTGATGATAATTATTATTATTATGAATTACTTTAAAAACTGTAATTTTGTATCAAAAAAATTTTTATTAGTAATAATACCCCTATATTGAGTTATAGATTGATGATAGTTTGAAATTTTTAAAATTATTGATTTAATTTTTAATCCAGATATAACATATTAGGAATGATTTCGAAAGTCAAATTAATATATTTTTCATAATAATTTAAATGAATTATGGATCTAAATTTGAAAAAAATATTTTGAAATTTTAATTTGAATATTATATGCAAAACTATAAAAATTTTAAAAAAAGTATCAAATTTTGAGGACTTAAATTGATTATTGATGGGTTTAATAAACTTTTATATAATTTACTTATAAATTAATAAATTCAAGTTTTAAAAAAACTAATAAAAATAAGACTTAGATTTTTTTTTTTTTTTTTTGTAACCAAACTTTCCTTTTTGCCAAAAATAGAACGTAGGCTGAAAACAATATTTGGACAAAAGACAAAATTTGATACAGTAAGATGAAATATTATCACAGAAGTTTTCACTTCGAAAGGGAGAGAGATGGTAATGGACATGAAGCCATGATATGGAAAATGCAAAGACAGATCGATGCAATGCAATAGTGTTGAGGAGAACAATTTTCAATGCCAGCAATCAAGGAGAAATCAATCAAAATCAATAAATTCACTTTGTTGGTGCAAGTGTCGTGTTACTTGAACCACAAAAATCAATAGAATGAAGCAGTCCAGGAGAAAGAAGAAACAAAAATAAGACCAAAAGAGAGATCTCAAGTAGACAGGCAGGAATCACGATTGAGTTTTAAGGTTATTTTTGTTTTAGCAATCCTTTAGTTATTGTACTTGCAGCTTGACATGAACAAAATAAATGAGGATTGACAGTTTGATAACAAAGTACAAATTTAATTCTGATAGTTTGATCAAGATGCGTATGACTAATATACCACAAAAAGCCTCAAATATACATAATTTTGCAAGCAAAAACAGTAAAACTTCAAAATTTTCACAAAAGCATCAGTCTGTTTACAAACAAGCATTCATCACATATGGAGAATCTATGATTGAAGACATAACACTAAAAACATTAGCATAGAGCCCATTAGTAACAAAATAGTAATTTCAATAGGAATTAAGTATCATAAGAAATTAAATACTAAAAAGGGTCAGTCTGACCTTGTATTTAGCAACCTCTTCACTCCCTACCTTGAGATCACTCCTGGTGAAATCTTGATAATTCATCTTATGTGAATCTGGGTTAAATTTACTCTAAAATTAAAGACAGGTTTGATCATTCATAATCAACATATTCAAGATAGTGATTTTTCCAATTATTACTGTAACAGCAATGCCAAACAGATCAACTAACAAAATTGAAAAGTTCTATTGCAGAATCTATAATAAAATTATAGCTTTTGAGGACCAATTACTTGAACTGGCCATCTAGCATCAATACCATGTTGTTCCAAGCTCTTGCATAGTTCATCTGTCAACAACTTTGAGCTGTCAATTATGTCCACATATTTCTGATCAAACAAAACAAAAGGAAAGAGTAAATATATCACTTTGTTCAAATTCTCTTACTGAAACCTTTAACAAAAGAAGACAGCAATATTGGTTTCTAATGCATCAATGTCCACTCTTAATTCTTTAATCTGATTCACTCCCTCTGGAAAAGGAAATTTTCAAGAACTTGCATAACAAGGGAAGGGAATTTAAAATGAAGCATATAGATGTTAAATTATTATATATAAAATAGCAACTAAATCAGCAGCACAAAGCATATTATAGGTCAGAATTTATATATAAAATTATTATAATTTCTTCACATCTGCAGCCTCTAGTAGTTTATTGTAATTGCTCTTCCTGAAACAAAAAGACAGCGAATTAATTTACCATTTATATAGATTTAAATGTTATAATTGAATTCTTTTAGCTCTGTTTATAGCTAATTTCTTCAAATTTAGAATCATAGTACAATTTATATGCTTTCTACAAATTTAGAATCATAGTACAATTTATATGCTTTCTACTGTACCATCTGCAACAAACTTTCAAGATTAAATACCTGAAATTTTTATGTCTGTTTAAGTTTTTCAAATCAAGCCTAAAATATATCCCGTCAATGAACACATCTAATGCAAACCAACAATGCTACAAATAGTTACTGAACAAAACATTAATTTCAACAGAACACCAAACACTAAAATCCCCAAATCCCATATAATCAAAGATTGAAAAAAAGAAAATAACTGAAATTGAGCAGCAAAATCCGTGGAAATTGATGAATGCTGATCAGCGTTAGCTATTGCGTCGATTTTTTTTGTGATATGTGGGAGCAGTCTATTCTCTCACTGCTAACTTTTAATATATTTTAAAGCTATTACCTTTTAATATATTTTTTTTGTGATATGTCTTGACGGCGTCGTAACAGACTTACTGAAAAACCCTAAGCCCTCTTTCGTTACTCTATTCTATTCATTTTCTCTTCCGCCGAATAGAGTAACGAGACAAGAAACCAAGTCATCTAGTCGCTCCCCATTACACTCAAACGAAAGCATTGATAAAATCTTGCTATATCCGCGTTTGGTGAGTAAGGAATTTTCTTTGATTTTGTTTTCAGTTCTCATTAATTCAGTGGTTTTAAAATCGAATTCAATGGTATGATAGTTCTTTGATTCTTGCTTCCAAATTTATGATTGTTTTATTATTTTCAGTTGAAATTATAAACTTGTGATTCCAATTGCACAGTATGAATCTGAGTGATGGCCTTTTGGATCATAAAATCAGAGTTGGTTTACAAATAGCTGTTGATTAATGAAATTTGGTGTGCTGTTGCCTTCAGCTTTATTTTGCTTGTGAGACTTTTATTCGAATCGTTTCCATGAATGTTTTGGTGAAGTAATTCCTTGAAACTTTTGAAAGGAAAGGATGTTTTTCTTTGTTTTTGGGTTGGGGGGTTCAGTTAGTATAGCTCAGATTTCGTACTGAAGTAGGGATTATATTAGTCAGTTCTGGAATGGTTTGGATTTTGTGAATGGCAAAAGATTGTCGGATGGGGCAATTTTTATTCCCGTTGCTATTCTGTTCCTATATTCTGTTTTTCAATTAGATAATAGTATTCTACAAAGAAAATAGAGAAAAGATCATGGCCTGAATTTACATTGATTATTGTGATTTTGCTGTTTCATGTGTTGAATTTCATGCCACGGAATTTATTCGCTTCTTTTTATAGTCTGTTATCATGTTCGTATTGGACCTCTTTTTTCATGGGTTTATGATGTTAGGATTATATTGTTAGAACTTTTTGAATGGCATTTTTGAATGAATATATTACATCATAAATCAAATGTTTTGTTATTCCAGAACTTGGGTGATCAATCACAATGCAGTCTGGTGAAGCCTCTTGTTCAATGGAAGTAGAAAAGGTTATAGATGAAACATCTTTGCCGGCGAAGCCAAAGTTTGAGCCTTTGAAGGCTCATGAGATGTCTGATGGTCGAGTTCAATTTAGGAAGGTTTCGGTTCCACCACATAGGTATTCACCTCTTAAAAAAGCGTGGATGGATATTTACACTCCTATATATGAGCAAATGAAGATTGATATCCGTATGAACCTCAAGGGTAGAAAGGTTGAATTAAAAACCAGATCTGATACACCAGATGTTAGTAACCTGCAGAAATGTGCAGATTTTGTACATGCCTTCATGCTAGGCTTTGATGTTATAGATGCTATTGCACTACTGCGATTGGATGAACTATATGTGGACTCTTTCGAAATCAAAGATGTTAAAACCCTTAGAGGTGAGCACTTGTCTCGTGCCATTGGAAGACTCTCGGGTAAAGGAGGCAAAACAAAGTTTGCTATTGAGAATGCTACAAAAACAAGAATTGTGATAGCTGACACTAAAATTCACATATTAGGATCTTTTCAAAACATTAAAATTGCTAGAGATTCTCTGTGCAGCCTCATTTTAGGGTCTCCTGCTGGAAAGGTCTACTCGAAGCTTAGACAAGTTACTGCTAGATTGGTTGAGAGGTTTTGATAATTTTATTTGTCATTATAGCTCCATTTGAGATTTTATGTGCTGAATTTTTGTGATTTTAACTGTCATTTACATTTTTGTCTTGGTGACCTTGTTGCCACTTGCTGAAACGATTCATTATGAAGAATAACAATACCATCTGTTGTTTTCAGTTGCAATTGGAATTGATAATGCTTTTGATTCAGCGTCTTTTGTTTCAATCTTTTGTTGCTTCTCCCATTACTACTCTGCTACTCTAATTAGGCATGGCCGGTTCAGTGAATAACCATTGGCAGGCAAGTCAGCATCTCAACCTGAATGATGCATCTTGCTTTGCATTTCGAGATGTCATTTTCAAACATATAAATCTTTTTTTTTTTCCAGTGATCAGAATCAGATATATTGTCAAGGTAACAGGAGGAATGATTAGAAGTCTCGTTACATAATCAGTCAGTTTTTACATAAGAATATCACTGATTTATGCACGCATGAAAAATGTAATTAAGACAATGTAGTGGAAAGGTAGAGCTCTGTAACCTTCGTTTCTTATTGGGTGATCTGAATCTTGAAGCTTAAAACCAGAACCAGACGTTAAATTTCTAGACACAGAATTTCCCATTTCCCAAATAGTGTATACAGGGGGTAACATGTTGTGAGGCAAGAGTTTGTTTTCACCTGTCCTTGACACGAGACGGGTTTAAAGAAGGATTTATGTGGGATTATGTTTTCACCTATCCTTCTAATATTAAGAGTAATCCTATTTGCATTTGCCCTCACGACAGGAAGTCACTACCATCAGATCAATATGAGGCTGAAACAAAAGAATTAGATGATTATCCCACCCATTTAGCAAAATAGAATTTGGCTTAACATTGCGAATCAATGCAGCTGGGAAATATAAAATTAAACCATAGCCTTCCACCAAAATAAACTAACTTGTTATAGAAACTAAAATTTCAAGCTAAAAACATCCTAAGAGCTTATACAGATTTCCCAGTTCTTAAACAGATATAGGCATGGCCGGTTCAGTGAACTGCCGGTTCGAGATGTTTAAAATTTTAAACCGGAACCAACCCTTGAACCTCCGGTTCCGGTCCGCTTCCGGTTCCGGCACGGTTCCGGCGAACCGACGGTTCAAATTACGGTTCCGGCATTACGCAAATTTTTAAAAAAATAATAAAATTTTGATTCCGAATTCATAAATAAATAATAATTTTAAAATGTTTAAATTTTATTAACTAAATAAAATATTATAAATTTTTAAAAGAAAAACTTCTATTAACTAACTTAGAACTATTATTACATTAAATTTACAAATTTTGCTAATTCACTAATATAGAAAACTATAAATGGAATATAAAATTAATGAAATGAGTTGGAAATTATTATTTTCAAATACTAAGAAAATTATTAAAAAAATCAAATGAAGTAAATTTATGAATGGAAAAAATTGAGATTAGAGAAAGAATTTGAAATTGGATGTAAGAAAATAAAAAATAAACAATAGATAATTCCAATATTAAGGAAAATAAAGCAATAGAAAAAATAATGAACTATGGAAATTTGAGAGAATTTTGATTGAGAATAAGAGAAGAGTTATGATATAATTGGTTGTGAAATAAAAAATCATCAACTCATCATATTTATATATTTCTTATTTATTAGTTTATCAAATTATCCCTTATAACAGAAAAATAACAATTATATTTTTGGATAATTTAGTAAATTACAGTAAATAAATAAATAAATGATTAAAAAATGAATAAAATTTATTTACCAAAAAATAAATAAATAACACCTATCATATCAAAAACTATCCGTTACACTCTTTTTTTTATACACTTGAAAGTATTTTTTTTATATAAATCAACTATTCATGTACCATTTTTTGTATAAATTAAGTAAAAAAATGTGTATTTTTTTCTCCACTTTTTATAACTTATGTACCATTGTACTTCTCTTTACCATAAATCAAATCAACCACAATTAAATCAAGTGATATAAATTTTTTTATAAAAATTTTAAGCTACAATTTTTTTGTGCATCCGGTTTCGGTTCATACTTTAACATTCACATGAACCTTAACCGGCCCTTAAACTGCCGGTTCCGGTTCAAAATTATAAACCGCCGATTTCGGTCCGATTTCGGTTCATCTACAGTACGGTTCGGTTCTGATTAGAACCGAACCGGTGTTCATGCCTAACTCTCATTACACTAATGCCATGTTTGGTATGATGTAATTAACTATGTAATGGAATGAGGATTGTATTACATGACTGATTACATTATTTGGTTAGATTTTTTCTGGACAATGTAATGTAATTGAGATTATATGTGTAATCATCATTACTTAATTTGATGTAATATTCATTACACAAAAAAAACACATGTATTGCCCATTACATCAAGTTACTCTAATAAAAACTTTACCATTCAAGACTATTTAACACTACCGCCGCTCCACCACCACCACCATCACCACAGTGCCACCACTACCACCATCACCATAACACCATCACTACCACCACCATTTAACCACTACTCCGCCACTCATACCACCATCTCCACCATTGCTCCACTACCACCACCACTGCGCCACAACTACCACCCCCTTACCAACTCCTTAATAACCACCACTACTACCGCTCTACCACCACCATAACCACACCACCATCACCACCACCGTGCCACTGTCGTAACCACCACCACCGCTCGACCACCCTCATCACCGCCTCCACCGCCTCAACCACAATCGCTCCTCCACCTCAACCACCACCACTCTCACCACCACCGTTGCTCCATCATATCACCACCACCTCACCATTGCTCCACCACCATCACCATTGCTCCACCTCCGTCTCAACTACCACCACCACCTCAACCAACAATCACACCACTATCACCACTCCACCACCACAATCACTGTTCTATCACCTCAACACCATCGCTCCTCCACCTCAACCACCGCCACTGCTCCACCACATCACCACCTTAACCACCAACTCAACTACCACCACCATTACCATTGCTCCACCGCCTCTACCTCAACCACCACCACCACCACCACCTTAATCACCATCATCACCACCAGCACTCTACCACCATCATTAGCACCACAACCATCAGTTTGCATTGCTGCCCCCACCACCTCAATCACTCTACCACGACCACCACAACCACCACTCTACCACCATCACCATATAATAAAAATTATATTTTGGTATTTAATATGTAACATAGAAAAAAAAATTATATTTTATTATTTTATTTTATTATAGGAATGAGCAGAATAGACTGAAAAATCACTAAAAATATCAAAATACCCATAATTTTTATATTGTAATTTAATTCACTCAATGAAAATATATGAAAAAAAAAAGTTAATTTCTAATGACTTAAATAACTTTATTTTGTTACATTACATTAGGGGTGAGCATTCGGTTCGATCAATTCGGTTAATTCGACCAATTTGGTTCGTTGAATAAATGTTCGGTTAAAAGTTCGATTAAAAAAAAATTAAAATTTCGTTGATCGGTTAAAAATTAATTTAACCAAATTAATAAACTCTCAAAACTACATCGTTTTGATTAAGCAGATAATAAAATTAAAAATTAAAAATATTTTAGCTTTTATTTTGATTAAGTAGTAATTAATAACTTTGGTTAATTTTTATTTCGGTTAGAATCGGTTAATCATATATTTCAATTAAATTCGGTTGGCTAATTAAGTTTTTATTTTCTTTAACTTTGGTTCAGTTAAGAATCAAAATTAATTCAGTCAAATAATTCGGTTAAAAAATTAATTCAGTTAAATTTGGTTAGGTAAAAAAAATTTGATTAATTTTTTTTGGTTCAAAATTTTACTCAAATTGACCGAATTAGCCGAATGATCATCCCTAAATTACATTTTTTTCGGCTTACCCTTCTTTTAACTTTTTAGTTCAAATAAATTTATAAATATAAATCATCTTTAATAGCTTAATATAATGAACAGTTTTTAGTTCAGATATTTCTTTTGTATTAATAATGACGTGGTGGAGTGGTGGCGGTGGTGGTATAGTGGTGTTTGAGGTGGTGGTATGGTGGTTATGGTGGTGGCGACGGTGGTGGTAGTGCTGGAGTGGTGGTTATAATGGTGGTGGTGGTGGTGGTGAAGGAGGAGTGGTGGTGGTGGTGGTGTGATTTGTGGTGGTAGTATTTTAATTACATTACATTATATATTTAAAAACAACATAAAAATAGAATGAGAATTACATTCCATAAATTTTATCAATTATATTTCCTAACATAGTAATGAAAATTTTAATTACATTACATTCCATTTCATTATATTTTTCATTACGTTACATTTTTTATTACATTGCATTGCATTACATCCAATCAAACGTAGCCTAAGTAAAACCTTTGAATAGATTAAAATATGTATTATGTTTTACCTAATTGACAAAACAAGTTCCTTTAATATATCATCATATTTTTGAATTCAGCCTATTTTGGGATTTTTTTTTTATTTTTCATAGGACAATACTCTTTGTTCTCTCAAAAATTTTAATCTAGATGTAATCCTCATTTACATCTTTTGACTAATAATTTCAATTTATGGAAATTTCTTTTTTTATTAGGTATTGGAATTCTTTTTACAAATCTCATGTTTCCTGCAATTTTTTTAGCTAAATTCATGGTTTATGCTATCTATATAAATTTATAATTTTAAAATATGGATGTGATGTGACAAATGTAACATTTTATCTTTTCTTATTATAATTAATCTTTTTTTAAAATTTTAATAAGCATTAAGTTTTTTTTTAATTAAATAATGAGTTACAAATTAATGAAATCTAACGGAGTTATAATGGACTCCATTATAATTGATCTTTTGTTTTGCATTTAATAAACATTACGTTTTTTTTAATAAATAATAGAATCATAAAACTAATGGATCAATATTAAGGAGTTATAATTAATAAATATTAATTAAATAATTAAGTTACAGTAATATTATGGTGAACTAATATAATTAAAATATAATTTCAATTCACTAAAATTTATTACATTGTAATTAAATCTTCTTATACCTAATTTATTATAGAAAATTAATAAGTATTTCAGTTAAATATATGAAATTCTGAAGGGAAAAATAAATAATTATATCGGTTAAATTACATAAGAACCATGTAAAATTCACCTTTCATCATTTAATCAAATACATTAGCAAATCATTTAAATTAAAGCAACATAAATATAAATTGTAATAATTTTCTTAATAATTATCTATTCAAATCAATTAAAAAAAATATAAAATTACACAATCCGTCCAAGCTGAGTACATAACTAGTTGGGATTATATATATCTGTTGCACATAAAAGCTATATTTTGGTTGCATAGAGAACTATCCATAAGTGGGAGTTCAGTGCGTAGTTGAGAAAACCATTAATTGATGTCATGAATCTCCTAAAAATTGACTTAATTATCACATATAAATTAAAAATGAAGTACCCGTACAGATCTTTCCAAACATTATTTACATGTAAAATGTATGCAATTCATATATAATTAAGGAGATGGCATTATTACAATATAAATAATGTAGAAAATGCAAATTATATAATAATGTATGTAAAAAGACAGAAGACTATAATTAAATAACATTGAAACTTTCTGCATTTCAGTCTAGTCCCCATGAATATGGTAGCTGGAAATAAGCAAATGAGAACAAGAAAGTTTCAAAAATTTAAATCTCATTGTTATGATTGTATTGGGAAATTAATTGCATACCAACATGCATAAATGATAGGCCAAATGCATAAATTTGATCTTGTATTTTCGACGATTATTCTTGTGGCCCCTGAACTTTGTGAGAATCCATCATAACTCTAAACTTTTATATCAAAATGCCATAAGAATAATTGACCAAAGTTTAGGATCAAATTTATGCATAGGTAATTCATTTAATTAGTGGGTGGGGTCTAAAAAGGCAGCAATAAGAAGAGCATGTGTAATACTTAAAACCTAAAAGAATTCTTGCTTAAATATTGGAATATATGTACAGTCTGTTGGACAAAATTATCTGTTTTAATAGTAGTTAGCTGTTTTAGTAGTATTTAACTATTAGCCGTTTGAGTAGTTTTTCATGAAATTCTAAAAGCTAAACGTTAAATGAATTAACTTTTTATAAAACGCTACATTAACATTTAAAAACTAGTTCAAACATTATATTAGTGAACACTATAAAGTTAAATTGGATAGTAACTAACAAGTAGTTTATTTACCTTAGTTTGTAAAAAACTCATAAGCATGTAGAGGCAGCATAACTTCCCATATATGGACACTCTAGTTTTATGCTGGATAGGAAGAAAAAGATTTCCTTAATTTCAATGTAAGAGCTAAACTTTTGACACATCAAATGACAAAAAGTAAAAAGCAAGATGATTTTATAGTTAAAAATATGAGAGTATATCATAATTGAAATTGGACTTATGCTGAAAATTTACTTGAGTTCTAAAGTGACCCTTAATTACTTTAAATACATCTAAACAAATCCAAAATTAATTTTTTCATCAGTTTAGTCCTTAAATTTTTATTTTTAGACCAATTAATTTCAATTTTTATTAAAAGGAAAATTATATTAATTAAAGAATCATAAATACACTCTTTTATTAAAATTTTTCTTTTCAATTTTCCCAAATCATAAAGCCTGATATTAAATGTCATATAGTTAATTTGAACTTTAAATAATCTAAATAAAAATTAAATGAAGGGAGAAATAAGATTACTTGCACCTAATCATCACTGTCAAGCGAGGATTGAATGTTGTAGCCATCAACAATAACTTGAGGAATATGAGCAATTTTGGACCAATCTTCACCCTTTTCACGTTCACATCTTTTTCCCAATGCAAAACAATTTTCAATCTTCAGTTGTTGAAGAGAAACTATATTTTTCAGGCATGCAGGTAATTCTTCAATATTAGAACAATCTTCAAGATGTAAGTTTTGTAGAGTGTACTTGGATCCTTGGAGAACCCAATATGGAAAATTCACTAATTTTGGCAACCCTACAAGTGCCAAATTTTGAAGGCTGAGTTGATTGAAATCTTCCTCATCCACCATAACCAAATCAATATTTTCACAATCACTAATCGTAAGAGTTTTTAGTGAACTCAGATATTTTATGCTTGGTGGCAAACAAATTAAACTTTTACACTCTACAATAATTAGTTTTTTAAGTTTGCTAAGGCCTTGCATATCTTCACATAAGTATTTTAGATTTTCACATTGAATAATGAACAAAAATCGAAGAGATTTCAAGCATCCAATTCCATTATTTAACAACCTCTCCTCTTTTGTTGTCATTTGTAAAAATCTAAGGCTGATCAGGTACTTTATATTAGTCGGCAACTCTTCAAATCCCTGACAAAGTAACAAAGCTTGTAAATTTTGCAACTTGCAAATAGAATCAGGGGCTTTGATAATCTTAGAATTTCCATGTAAATGGAAAAATCTCAAATGCTTTAAAGTGCCTATTCTCTCTACTGTAACGTCTAATTTCAAATGACTTAAATCCAACATCCGCAAATATTGAAATCTTGACAAATTTACGTCCAACATTAATTTGCTGTTAAGATCCCTTTCCTCACTCATAAAAACAATTGTTCTTGCATGGTCTAATCCTTGTAAAATCGTGGAGAGATCTTGAGGAAGTGAAGCATTGTCAGGAAATAACAAATGTCGAACATTTTTGGGGATCTGTCTAGTGCTAGAGGTCACTATTGAATATTCATTTTGTGTCAATGATAATGCAAGATCATGCACTAAATCATGCATTTTACACTTAATAAATCCATAATTTTCCTCGAAATCTTGAAAAAAGCACTTAGATGCTAACTCCTTCAAATAACGCAAACCCGCATCTTCCAATTCCTCACTTTCATTCATCGATCGAACAAGTCCATGTGCTATCCAAACTTGAACTAATTCAACATCATCATACACACGTCCTTGGTTGTCGATTTCCAAATTGCTCAAGTTTTCTGTCTCAAGTCTCATACCATTGGTTGTCGATTTAATAATTTTCTCTGTTAATATTTTTATATCAAAAATCTTCTGATACACAAACCCACATTTTAAGTTCAAATAATCTCTTTACTCGATCATCATTATAAATCAGTTTAGCAAGTGTAGTTTTGCCCAAACCTCCTATTCCAACAATTGGAATAATAGATATTTTCCCATCCTTCATCAAAAGCTTGATGATGGTTTCTTTATCTGTGTCTTTTCCAATGATATCAGAGGCTTGCATATAGGAATAGGTCATCTCCCTTGCCCTATGCATAAAGTATCTATTTTCATGTTGTTCATTGAGATGGAATTTAGCTTTATGACTTGCAATCTCATCTAATCTTTCTCTTATTTGCTTTATTTTCTGACCCATTTTAAAACGAAATGCAAGTGGATTAGAGGATGAAAAGAAGCGGCCAACCTGAAATTCAAATAAGTATAATATAAATTTAGAGAAAGAAAGAGGGTCGAATTTAGTGAGTTTAGATTGCAGATGACTCGGGTTATTCATTTGATTAACTATTGAAGTGATTGCCTTGAATTATATTGAACAGAGTATCAACTTCAATTTGTAACTTAAGAATACCCGATCTTTAATTTATGTAACAATAAAATGTCTATGAACGTAATTAAGTATTTCCGCTAACCGGAATGTCACATCTTTGACAAGTAGCAGTTTTTTAATGGGATAATGTAATTTTTGGTGTCTAACTTCAATTTTTTTTTTCCCAATTTAGTGTCTATTGATGAAGTGGAAAGCCAAATTGTCTAGTAAGACGAATTAAGGCCCACATGCCTATGTATGGCCTGACTTGTAATCTATGTAAGCTATCTAACGTGGTAAATATGATTAGATTACCGATTTATAAAAGAAAATTTATAAAAGAAATTGCAATCTTATGAATAATAGTTAAAATTTTGATTTCTGTTTTCTTTCTAAAATAAATGATAATAAACTTTATATATAATATTATCTATAATCTACATATATAAAATCTATATCTAGAATATATATAAATGTGGAATGAGAGGGGAACATTGGGAATTATAATTAGTATGTAGTTAGGGAATTATATATTTCCTGACAATAAATAACTTTTATATATCTATATTTATAATATAAATTTATAACTATAATTAATATATATATATAAGTGAAAATGAGTGGGGGAATATTGTCATTGTCAAAAATGCTCATTCTAAGTTTATCGATTGAAAAAAATATTATTAAGGATTTTAATTTGATTAATTGTTTGAAAAAAATAAAGATACTTTAATTTTGATTGATTATATTAATTTTCTATTTAAATCTAAATTCTCTTGAATAAATAAAATTATATTATATATTATATAAGGTTGAAATAACCCAAATTTTTATTTTCAAAGATTTTTCATTTAAATTTAATAAACTGACAGCGTGGAAAATGTATTTCAATATTTAAATGTGAATTAATAATTTGTACAGTGATAAACCGAATTGAAAACCAATTAAAAATCGAAAAAAAATCAAACAAAAATCAAGATTTGGGCCGAATCGAATTGAAATCGAATCGAATCAGCCCAAACCACTTCTAGAAGCCTCTCCCCTCTATATCCAGCGCAAACTTCACCCTGCAGTCCACCATTTTCTGCGCCACCTGCAGTCCACCACCGTTACTGCCACCACCGCGCCACCTCCTCTCCTCTCTTCTTCTTCTTCTTCTTCTTTCTTTCTTTCCTTTTTCTTTCTTTCTTTCCCTTTCTCCCTGCAACTGTGTCTGCGTCACTGCCAGCAGCTCCAGCAACATCAGTCGATCACCACCGCGTGCCAGTTGCAGTCGCACCGCCTCCTTCGCGCGCCAGCACGTCTCGCAGCTCCTCCGCGCGCCACAGTCAGCCCTCTACCAGGCCTGTCACGCCTACAGCAGCAACACCAGCTTCAAGCCTCGCTGCCAGCCGCTCCTTCGCCAGATCATGCGCCACAGCCGCCGATCGCCACTGTCTCCGCCTCTCTCCGCCACTGTCAGTTGGATCCGGCCACTGGCAGTTACTGCCCTTCGCTCTGGCACGCGTAAAAATTCCTGATCAAGCAAAAATTCGACAAAAATTATATTTTAATTAATTAATTTTATTAATTTTAGTTACTTGAATTAATGTTATTGTTGTAGTTGATTAATTTTATTATTGTAGTTAATTAATTTAGTTAATTTAATTTAGTAATTGTGAGTAGTTAATAGATTTATAATATTAGTGTTGATTTAATTAATGAACCTTGATAATGATATATTAATAGAATTAAAGGGTAGATTAAGGTAGTTTAGGTATAATGTTATTGTAAATTTTAAATTTGATTGTGTGAGGATGTTGAGATTGAAGGAGGATGGGAAAAATTTTATTTGATTGATTGCCCGATGGATGGGCTGTGTGGTTTGGAGTTATTAGATAAATTGTTGATATTTTAACAGGTGGATAGTCCAATTTTTAGGGAAGATGTTGTCGAAATTTCGGTAGAAAATAAAATGAATTTCGGTAGCAAATAAAATTCGTTATAGAAATTTAATTATTTATAGAGAGTAAATTATTGATAGAAATTAAATAGGTTAAGATTAGTAGTGTGATGAATAAATATTTTATCTAATATAATTCTTTTTTTCCGATGTCATTCTCACTTTGCTTAGATCGCCCGGGTCCATCTAGTGCTCCTCTCGGACAGAATCAAAACTAGAGCTTCGTTCTCCACCACTGTGAGTAATAATGAATAATGCATATCAACACTGCATTTGCATATCATTTATTTATAAACATTATATTTTTTATTTACATATTTACAATATATTATAAGTATTTTATCATATATATTATGTTACGATCACTATAATTATATTTATATATTGTGCATTTGGATGGAATTGGTGTATTATGATGAATGAAATGTCTGATTATTTGTGCTGTGACTATACTGTGATTTGTTTGTGTGGAATTGGGATGAAGTGGGTCACCATGGGTTTGTGAGAATGGTATATGTGATATGGATCCTGAATATGATATGAAATTTGGCAGGGTAAATGGGAGATCGGCGCCCCCGTGTGCACCTACTGCTATGATCTGTGTGATATGGAAAACCACAGGTTGGTTTCTTTATTGGGTGCACCTGATAATCTAGATTTGATCGCAGCCCGCAGGGTGGTCTCCTGTTGTGAGCGCCTGATGATCTAGATTTGATGGAGACGACCGGGTTACCTCCTGTTGGTATGGAAAAGAATAGAGAGAATGGAAAAACAATGAGAGGGCTGGTCAAGTGAGGATTAGACCGGTCGGCCAGTATGGGGGATCGGCTCCCTGGTGCACATGTGAAAGGATGAGCCATGTGGGAGGACGGCTCATCGGGGGTTTCGGTGACTCCACTGACTAATTTCCACGTGATGTGATTATTTGAAGGTGATATTGTTTGTGGGTGCTGATGTAATGTCATATGATTGACTGTTGTGTGTTCATTCAGTATACTAGGGTGCATTTTGCTTGACTGTATGTGGTGTGTATTATTTATTATTATTCACTGAGTTGCAAAACTCACCCCCCCCCCAACAAACCTCCCAGGTAATAGGAAGCAGCTGATTCGACTGAAGCTTTGCAATATTCTCCACAGAGTTGTAAATGTAAACTTTATATTTTTGTTATTAAATTTTGGATGTATAAATTACTCTATTATCAGATTATTATTGAACTCCGCAGTTATAGGGTTGTGTATTTAAATTGGGTCTTATTGTTAGTACTACGCTATAAATTAATTATTGTGTAATTAGCTGCAGGTGAATCAGTAAGTCCATATTATGATTATGATTTATTATGAACAGGCCCTGGTTAAATTCTATGTATTATTTGAGATTGGGTCAGATGTTTGAAAATTTTTATCAACCTGTATCTTTAAGTCATATGGGCTTACTGTTCTGATGAAATTGGGACAGATAGGTAGATAGATTGGATAATTTAGGCTTACTACGGGCCTCGGGAGCCTTAAGCTTACCTGGGCCCTAGTGTCGGTCCGGCCCACGGAATCGGGTCGTGATAAAGGTATATATTAAATGCAGTAAGAAGTTTTAAGAATTTTAATTTTATTGGTTGAAAAAAAAGGTAATTTAATTTTGAAAGGTTAAATTATACTATATAAGGTACATATTAAATATGTTAAGAATACAATACATTTAGTTATTATTTTTGATAAATCTTTATTTTAATTAGTTATAATTATTTCCTACAAATAACCTATACTATAAAAAATATATGCAATATATTATTATTTATTAAGAAATATATTATAAGATTTATTATTTGATATAAAATAGAAAATAAAACTATATATATATATATATATATATATATATATATATAATATAATATAATATAAAATTATGATATAATATATTAGCAAACCATATAATATATTGAAATAATTTTTTTCTCAAAAACAACAACCATAAAATTAATTATATACTTATAGACTTTAGTGAAAAGTAAAAAAATATAAAAATTATAAATGATGCTCTAAAACAATAATTATTATATTAATTATTATAATAGCTAATACCAATTTCTCATATTTTAAAAATTAAAATCATGAGTATATGCAATAAGTACTAACGTGCAATTCTAAAAAACTATTTACATAAAAAACTATAATATGTGAAAATGTAACTTTTTACAATTCATTTAGCATTATATAATAAAAAATTAAATATTGTTCGAGAAATATACAATTAATAACCTTCTTCATGTTTAACAAAATTGACCTATAAATGTCTAAATTTTAAAACTAATTAAGAATATAGATCTTACTAAATAAAGAGGCTTAGACATACTACGTTAAATATTTTGTACATAATATTTATAATTCTAATATAATTGTAGAAAATTAATGATAAATAATTCATTTTTTATTTTCAAACTAAATGGTTATCCATGCTATTGAAAGTTCTCTTCTAAATTATATGACTTTACATATATATTTAAACAAAATTGTGAACTAAAACCTAATTTTTTTTGCGAAATATTTATTTTTTAACGACTAATTAGAGAACACAGAACTAGCTTAGCTTTTTTTATTATTTTGTATACAAGAAAAATAAATAATAATAACTGAATTGATTTGATTGTATAATAATTAAAATAACTTAATGCAAAAAGCATATTTATTATAGTATCATAATATTGATTTTAAAAATTTTACAGTAAAAAAAAAATTTGTATTTTTATTATTTTATATATGTCGAACAGGTGACAATTTCGGGTCTAGTTAATGGATCGGGTCTTTGAATGAGGTCAACAAGTTAACCTACTAGGTTAACCCACAATTGACCCTCACCAGAGTTGGGTCATTCAGGTTTAGACTCAGGTAGAGTTTGGGCGGACAGATTCAGGTTGGGTTTACAAATTGGGTTGAGATATGATGAAAAGTTTTGTATTCTAAATTTCTTTTGGATACATAAAAACCGAATGGATCGAAATAATATTATGGGCTACACAGCAGGGGTAATTTTTTCCTTTAAATAATATTCACTAAAACTCGAGACCTCTAACTCCCTATATTTTCTATAAAAGGTAGAAAGACTAATCATATCACACTTGATTGGAGAAGTATTATTAAACTAATAAGTAATACTAATTGAAATTATTATTACATGTTCATGAGCATGTGTGTGTCTTTCTGTAATTTGATTCTATTGCCTTTTGTTTCTAGTTACTAACTGGTAACTAGTATTGTCTCATGCCATTAAGCTAGTACCTGGCAGTTAAAAAAAAAAAAAAAGGAAAGAAACAAAAATGGAAAATCTGCCAATATCGAATTTTCTGCGTTATCGATATAAAGTCTGAAAATTATATATATGAAGGAGAATGACTTATCTATATTCGATGTATGAATCCATCTTATACAGCAAATCAATTAAAAATAATTTTTTGAATCAAATGAAAGTATTTTGTTAGGATATAATAGCAATTAGTTAAGGAGTTAGGTTGTTTCTATTTTTCTCTATCTTGCTCTCTATTTTCTCTCTTCCCAATCACTCTAGTTAGGTTGTTTCCTAACAATTGGTTTTATATCAATATTTATACTCTTATAACGGCCATATCACCTATTATTTACAATTCAGTATCCTAACATATTTCTAATCAGAGATAAAAGAATAAAGAGTAATCATTTTTTAAAAAACCTTTTACTAATGTAGGCAAATCTTATCCTGTCCTATATGAAGAGTGAAAACGATTAAGAGGCATGTACCTTTTTTCTGGTGCTTCCATATAATTTAAGCACTTCCCTTCTCTTTGTCTCTCACTCTAATTCATCAAGAACATCTTCAGCATCATAAAGGGCGTCTTTAAGCTTAGCCAACCAAAGGCGCAACTCGCGGTCCTTTGCCTGCTTCTCCTCTACATCCAATAGCACAGCTTCTATAGTTGACAAGATATCCTCAAGCTTTTTCACTTCCCCTTCAAAACCCCATGCAAAACAGATCTCTTTGTAAGCATTATAAGCTAGCTTTTCCAATGCTTTTTCGGCTATATTTAAAGCAAATGACTCTATAGCCATGTCTTAATTTTGTGTTTGAAAAATTATAAAGTGGGTTTCGGTTTCTAAGAATGAGCTAGAAAGAATTTATGAACATCCCATTTTATAGAGTATTCAAGTATAATGTTGTGAATTAAAGTATGTATTCTTTTCTTTTCTTTTCTGGAAATAACTAAATAAGATGCTAAGTCTTTTGATATGTAAAGTTGGTACAATTAATGATTTATTTCTATTATCTTAAGTCTGTACTCATTCCAAATTCCTACTTTTTTTTTAATATATGAAAGATCTAATAGATCGAAATCATTTTTAATTTTTTTTTAGATGTCTATGTATAAGGAATTAAAATTATATTCTATACACAAAGATCGCAAATCTTTAACCAACTGAAAAATTCAACATCCACTCAAATTCAATTCACAATTCATTCAAATTTCTATTCATCTTGAAACGATCTAAGCCTGTATAGTTTGAATGCAATGAAAATCAACTTTTTGCCTAATTCATTGCCCTGACTTAAATATCTAACCTATTTAACACCATCTGAAATGTTGTGTATTTGATTTAATAGCCAATAATAAAAATATAAATTTTTTGATAAATTTGAAAGTGTTATTTTTGCTATGAAAATAACATCAATATACAATATTAAGAGAAATTATAGTCCTTGAAATAACTTATTTTATTATCATACGTCAATTCCATTCAGTTTTTACTTATTTCTTCTTCTTGCATGTATAAAATAAAAAAGAGTTTTTTTTTTTTGAAAGGAAAAAAAATTAAGTTAGTCACTTTTTTTTTTTTTGGAAGAAAAGTTAATAACTTATTCTCCACTTGATAAGGAAAAATTAAATGTGTCGTAATAAGAATTGGGTTTCAATTCAGAGCCTCATAGAAATATTTATCATATTAAGGCTTCACGCTTTAGATTATATAAAATAAGTTTCAGAAGAATATTTTCCTTAATTTTCTGTTGTTTGGTGCGTTCAGAAAATAAGTAAACGGATAATATTTTTCTCATCAAAGAAAAATTAATTCATTTTTCAGAAAAATAACTTTCCATTTTCGTGAGAGTAAAATATTTTCCGGACATTGACAAACTTTATAAATTCAATATTTTTTAATTTATTAATCATTGTAGTCATTATCACCGATCACCATTTACCACCGACCATCACCATCGGCCACTGGCGACTTTCATAATTTACATTTTTTTTTTTACATTCTTCTCATATTTAACAATAAAATTTTTAAATTATAAAATTTATATTATTATTAATATTTTTTATAGCCTTATGAGATAAAGACTTTAATATTTTAAACTAAATTTCAATATTACAACCAAACAATGAAAAATAAGTCATTTGGAAAATACTTTTCAAGGAAAATATTTTTAATGGAAAATATTTTTCAGCAATTTATTTTCCTGCAAATCATTTTACGGAAATAATCGGAGCATAAGTCAAATAATTAAAATAATAAACTTTAACAATGAAAACAAATAATTGGTTTAAAATAAAATGAACTATTTTTCAGTAATCATCATCCTTAGTATCATCGTTGTTGTTGTAAAGAAAATAAATCACATTTGTTTTGTACGTTTTATTATTAAATAACATTTATTTCATTCACTAATCTTATTATTTAAACATTATTAAGCATATCTTGAACGTGACACAACTTAAAGTAAGAAGGTCTGCAATTTGCTTTTTGGACGAGATATAACGAATCTGAAGATGTTTCTTGGCAACAAGCTCTCGAACAAAATGAAATTCAAGCTCGATACGCTTGGTTCGGTAGTGAAAGACATGATTGGTATACAAGTAGGTATCCCTGACTGTAATATCCCCAATTTGACAGTATCAAATATTCTTATTACTATGGTAATTATTTCCATTCGGAAGGATAGAATAATTGGAATTACCTTAATCTAGTAACATAAGAATGTTAATTTTAAGTTACAATGCAAATTGAAGTTTAATTATGCTAAGAGAATTAAATTGGAATAAGGTTAAGTGAGCCTAAGCTATGATGATGAGAAGCTAACATATGAAACTCCTCTAGCTAGCGTCTTGATTTAACATCCAAATAATTGATATTAGGCATTTAAAGTATCACAAATGAGATTTCCACTTCTTTTTGAATAACTGCTCAAGTAACAAAATACCATAAATAAACTCACCATAATGATGACAAACTCAAAAATTATCAAATCAACTGGATCAAGTACCAAAATTTCAAGATATATATAACAATACTCCCAAGATATTGAAAATAATAACTCAAATTTGTATCAAAAGACAAAAATCTAAGAATTATTTTAAAAAAATAAAAAAAGAAAATTAAAAAAATTGGATTAAAAGGAAAAGGGATGACCATTGGTGATAGCTGACACGCTTTTTCGCAAGTGTACGAAAATGTAAACAAGTAATAAAGAGTGAGTAGAGTATCGTCCCACGAATATTGTACACCAAGTACCAAAATTGTGTTAACTTAATATTATTTAGACGACAAAAAGGAGAATTATTTTAACGAAAATCTAAATAAGTAAAAGTGAAATAAAAGAAATCAAGCAAGACAATTCGATGAAAAGAAACCAAGAATTAAAAACTACTAGGGATTTTGATTTCACTTAATTCTATCCAATTTATTTTATTAGTTTGATAATTAGTTTTAATTGTTCAAGTAGGGGAAACAACCCTAAAATCACTAACAAGCTCTCCCGATGTATTGTTAGTTATTTTAACCCGGTCTAATTACCTATCTTCCAATAGTGCAATCAAACATGAATTAAATCATTAAGTTTTATGGTTTGATTATGAATTCATAACCTAAGGTTATTAACTTATGAAAACCTCCCGTGAGTCAAACCATATAGCTTCCACATCAAGTTATTATTCCCATGTAATTTGTTACCTTTTTTCATATCAAAACCCTTCTTCCGATAGTGATTAATGAAATAAATCAATCCAGGGGAAAACTTTGCCTGGAGGCATTAAGTTCAATAATAAATTATATCTTGAACAAAGAAAAGCAAATCTAATATTATAAATTGGAATCGAAATTAAGCTACATCAAATCCCTAGTATGAGAGTTTAGTTCGACATAGTAATTAAATAAAACTCAATTGAAATTGTAAATAATTCCATAAGAATAACAAACAAAAAGAGAGTTTAGAATAAAAACTAGTCGATGATAAGCTTGAACGGCTTCCTTGAATCTTTACACCAATCTTCAGTACTTGAAGTCTTGAACAGAGAAAACTATGTAGGAATTAATAGAACAAAAGATGGTATATAGAAAATCACCCCCAATCACAGCTAGTCTATCTCTTTTTACAGACTTTCTGAAAATCTCTTCCTGATCCTTTTAGGAAAGTAGATCTCCTATTGAGTAAGAAATCTTTTTGAGGTAGAAAACTGTTTAGCTTGGTATTTCTCCCTGATTAGGACTCTTTTAGCATCTAAATAGGGTTTACTTGATTGGCACGTCAGAAACGCATCTCATGCAGGTCTATACAGGTGGCACGGACTAGAACTAACGTTTTCGTCACCAAGGTAAAGTCTGACCTTCACCACGGGCGTGCTGTCTGGTACGGTTTGGACGTGCTAGGCTCTGAGTCCCTGAGGTGAATGCAGCACAGGCCGTGCTTGGAGGAGCACGCTCAAGGATCGACAGTCACTTGCGGCACTGGCGTGCTCTCTGGCACGGCTTGGGTGTGCCAGGGTTTGGAGACTTCAAGGTAGTTGCAGCAGGGGCCGTGCTGGAGTGAGCATGCTCAAGGATCGACAACCTCTTATAGCACGGGCATGCTCTTTGGCACGGCTTGGGTGTGCTATCTCCTGAGTCTCTGTTCACTTTAACACAGCACGGAGGTGCTAGATGACACGCCCAGGGCGTGCTAGAGTCTGAACCTAGCAATACTCTTTTCTGCACTTTTGGTTGATTTTCTATAAAAATGCTACAAAATTCTCCAAGATTAAGTAAAATATGATTCAAGGAAGCTTTAAACAAAAAATATAAATAAAACTGAATAAAAACTAATTAAAGTAATAAAATCAATAAAAAATCCTAATAAAACTATATTAAAAAATACTATAAAAATAACACTTATCAATAGCTCACCAATCCATAAAATTTTTGATTAGGAAAACACTCGTGATGATAATTTCCAGCACTTGCCACGTTGGCATGATGATGTGTATTAAACTTCAGGCCAAATAAGTGTCTAGATAGGTAAAAGTGGGTCCCACATAATTCTAATGTATTTTTCAGCTGTCCACTTTATCAGGAGACACCAAATTGAAAAAAAATTAAAAATCCAGACACTAAATTGATAGCATTTTCCGTTCAGACATTAAAATAAAAAACAATCAAAAGTTGAGACACCAAAAATAATATTATCCCTTATATAAAATGTAGATTTTTGGAGTCTTGGACTAGGTTGTAGTTGTTCAAGCAAAATTTGGCTATGGAACTCGCAAGTTGTTTGATGGTTGCTAAGAAGTAGGGGTGGCCATTTTTAGGTTTTTGGAATCGGAACTACCGGTTTGAAACCGATGGAATTGGAATTGGAACCGTGAGGAACCAGAACCCAGGGTCTGTGGTTCGGTTTCGATTTTAACTTTTGAGGAACCGTGAACCAGCGGTTTCAAGAATCGGTCAGAATTGGCTGGAACCGGCGATTTAGTTAGAACCAACAGTTCTGATGGTTCAAACCGGCGGTTCCACTCGATTTCAATAATTTTTTTATTTTTTCAAATATTTTTGTGAAATCTCAAAATTAACGCTCCTAACAACTATATAACGGTTAGTTTTAAGGGTATTTGTGAAAAATTAATTTTTTGGATTTACTATAAATATCCCATTTCATTTTTAAAAAAAAATTAAGTTCAAGCCTTTTTTTTAATAAATTAATTAAGTTAAGCCTTTTTGATTTTATAATATCTACAAATCAACCGAATAACCGGTCAGAACCGTTGATTTGGAACTATTAAGGAACCGAAATTGGAACCATAATCGTTCAATTTCAAACCGTAACTAAAACCGTCAATTTTCAGTTCAATTCTGTTTCTAAATTTTTTGAAACCAAATCTGTTAGGTTCCGGAACCGTGGCCTCCTTTGCTAAGAAGAGAGAAAATTGAATTTTTAAAAGAGGCAATTGCAAGAGACTGGCGTTGGAATTGAAGGGTAAAATAGTCAATTTATAATTTTAGTAAGCTTGTTGCTATGATCTTAACAAATATTGCTCTGACTATAAGGCCGCCCTTTATTTATTTTTGATTTAAAAAGCATCAAAACTAGGGACGGTTTCCATGGGCCGAGATGATAAATTCGAATCCGGTTGAAGATTAAAGTGGGATCACCCATTGAATTTAAGGGATCGAGTGCAGGGAATCACAGCACTTTCATTTTTCTTATTTTTTTTGGTTCTTTTTCAAAGAATTTATTTTTTTGTATAAAAAAAATTTTATTTTTCATTTTTTTTTTTTTGGAGTAGCTGTAGTAATAATAAGTGGGGAATTGCGTGTTGGGTCCGGGCCGTCAACGGTCTTACCGACAGCTTTTATCTCACCGTTAAGTTTTGCTTTTTGCAGAGCTAGAATTTGTTTTTTTTTTTTTTTTTCTTTCTTTCTTTTCGTCTCCTCCTTTTTTCTTTTTTTTTTTTAATTTGTTGGTTTTATGAAATCCACAAATATGAGAAATATTTGTGAGCTTAGTATTTTTTCAAATGAAATAAGTATTTGGAAATGAAAGGCGTATTTGATTTAGAAAATTACATTGGTATCATAACTCATTTACATTTAATAGTATTCATTGACAAGTTAGTAAATGAGCCAAGTCAATAAATGAGCCAAATCACTCGTTCATTGGTTAAAAAAGAAAAAAAACTAATGCTTTGTGAAACTTTTAGGAACATAAACGCATTTTCATTTTTGTGGATTATAAATTATTTAAAACAATTATAAATTATTTAAATTACAATACTTCTGCTTCGTAATTTTGAATTTTTTTTATTTTATTTTGAAAATGTAATTCATTAATAATAATATCAAAAATTACAAATAATCATATAGACCGACCATAAAACTTTACTATTAATAATTAATAGAATTCGCTGATCTTTTAATAAAGTTAAAAAATTCATATTCTTTTAAATAATAAAATTAAAATTAAAAAAATATTATATTATATTTTTCTGTTTGGAATTGACGTTGACAAAAGATATATTCTTTTGACTTTTATTTTATTCTATTTTTTATGACAATTTTAGATAAACGTAACCTCAATTAGTTTATTCTAATTTTACTCTTATTTAGATATCTTATCTCTGTCAAACTTTATCTCTTTTTATTACAAAGAGTTAATCAAAAGGTGATTTAGTCAATTGCCATGATTGTTTCTATAATTAAGGTGTTAAATCTTTTCTTTTTTCATGAAAAGTCAAAATACTCGGTCTGAAAATATAACAAAATTAATGCAATGGTAGTTGTAACAAAATATACGGTCTATAAATATAAGTCATTTAACTGTTTTTAAGTGGCAATTAAAAAATTATTAAAAAAATATTTATTAATTTAATTTAATTATCTTTTATCTTATACCATTGTAATTTAACTAAAGATAGCTTTATAAAATTATAGAAATAAATTTATATTTATAGATAGAGAAAGCAGTTCTTAATTTGATTGAAGGACACCGACCTCATCTAATTATTGCCCTGATCTCAAAAAGTTTCTCCATCAATTTACCATTAAAATTAAGAGAGCGAAATAAGAAGCTGATAAGAGAGATTTTAGAAAGTTATATATAATAATTTATTTTGTTTGGTAGAGCCAAGGTAAATTTGAAAGAAAAAATATATGTTAATCTTCTCAAAGTAATGATAATCCTAGAACCTGCCGCCTCCTCTCTTTCTCTCTAAAAATCTAGAATCTTTTTCCCCTTCTTTTACTGGCAACAACCGGTGAGTTTACGTCGGTGTATTTTTACTGGTAGTCACCCATTTTCTTTTTTTATTTGATTTTTTTGCCAATAATCCTTAGATCTGTTTATAGATCTAAATTATTGTCGTCCATACATTGAAATTTATTATTGTCCATATATTGAGGTTTTGTACTCAGATTTATAAATATATTTATTTATAAATCTGAGTTATTATCGCGCATATATTGAGATTTATTATTGTCCATATATTGGGGTTTGTTCTCAGATCTATTTATAGATCTGAGTTATTGTCGCGTATATATTGGGATTTATTATTTCCCATATATTGAGATTTTATTTTTAGATCTAGTTCTGAGTTATTGTTATTACCATTATAGTGATTTTGTCTAGCGTCTTTTATTATTTGGATAATTATACAAAAAGAAGTGCAGATCTCCTTTCCAATAAAAGGAAGAAATTTGAAGATAATTAGATCGGATTTATAAAAAGCCCACAGAGTCGAACAATGGCCATGGATAGCCACCAAGTGGAGCAAGAGATCGTCTACACTTTGTCAAATCGATCAGATAATTTAAATCAATATTATATATTTTTTTATTCTTTGTATAAGTTGTTTATTATTGGGCTTTCTATACAAAATATAGAAATATATTGATCTGTATCCCATATATGTATATAGTTTCCAATTAAGAATTAATGAAATTCTAGTTTGATTTTTCTAAAAAAAAAAAATGATGATAATTTTAGATAAGATAACTTCTAAAAGCGATAGATATTTTTTGGTTTGTCATTTTAAAAACTTAAGAAAGGATAAGTAATTAGTCGTCTCTCCCAAAATTATATTTCCAAATGTTTTCACACAGCTTAAAGAAAGTTAGTTAAATTAGTATCATTTTTTTCTTGTCTTTCCGTATAATATATATCCTTAAAGATCCTAAATTCGAAATATTATGAATAGTTAGTATACCAATAGGGGTGGACACGGTTTCGATTTAAAAAAATTTTAAATCCGGAATTGAATTGAAAACTAATAGTTTAGGTTATGGTTTGGAATCAAACGGTTATGGTTTTAATTTCAGTTCTTTAACGGTCTAAAATCGACGGTTCTAGCCGATTTTTCGATTAATTTTCTGGCGAATCGTATAATTATAAAATAAAAAATTAGGGAACATTTTTTTTGTTGAAAATTTAGAATTTAAAATATCTATGAAATAATTTTTAGGAAAAACTTTAAGAAAAAATTAATAAAAAGGCATAACTTAATTTATTTGTTTTAAAAGAAGCGTTTGAACTTATTTTTACTTTTTTTAGAAAAAGGGCTTGAACTTAATTTTTTTTTTTAGAAAAAGGCTTGACCTTAATTTTTATTTTAAAATGAGCAGGGGTATTTAGAGTAAATCTAAAAAAATCAAATTTTCACATATACATTTAAAATTAACTTTTATATAGTTGTTAGTAGAGTTAATTTGAGGATTTTACAAAAATATTTGAAAAAAAAAAAAAAAGTTGTTGGAATTGGTTGGAACCGCTAGTTCTAACCGGTTAGAAAAACTACTTGTTCTAGCCTGTCCACGGTTCCTCAAAAGTTGAAACCGGAATCGGACCGCAAACTCCTGTTCTGATTTCGATTCCTCACGATTCAAATTTCCATCAGTTCTGAACCGACAGTTTTGGTTCCGAAAACTATGAAATGGTCGCCCCTGTATATCAAGATTTCAAAATTAATTATCTTAAAACTTTCTATATCATTGAAACGACCCGAAAATTTAATTTCGTAGAATTTTCATTTAAAAACTAATTTTTTTATTTCAACCAATGAGATTATACCAGCTAGTATTTTATTATTGCTAAACTGGACCCATAAATCAATTTGATTTTTCGAAAACCAAGCGAAAAACTCGAAAATCAAGCAAATTGAGCCAAATCATAGAATTAGACCAAACCGGTTCGAATCGAACCGGAATGGTCTAGAAGCTTTAGAATTCTCCTTCTTTTCTTTTTTTTCTTCTTTTTCTTTTCTTCTTCGGGGGGGGGGGGAGAGCAGCGTCGACCCACCCTCCTCTTCTCCTCCTTTCGTTTTTCCGACCGCCTGAGACCAGTGCCGATTCCGCCTCAGCCATCGCCTCCCTGCCGCTGCCGCCTCCTCACGGCAGCGTCTCCGGTATCTCTCCCTTTCTCCCTCTTTCCGTTCGATTTCAGCGCAAGTCAAAGAGAAGCAGGAGGCTGTGTAATCGCGAATCGAGCTCCACCTGCGATTCCGGCCACCTGAGTGTGAGTCACGCCGACCTGAGCTCCTTGCTCCGTCCCTTCGCCGTTCATCTTCTCTCCTCTCTTCCGGCGAGCACTGTAAGAGTGAGCTGCGATTTCACTTCGATTGGCAGACTCCTTCAGCGCTAACCTCTGCTTCTCCGGCAAGACCAACTAAAGACCAGCCGATTAGACCCTTCCATTGTCGCTAACAGCTTCGCCGGCCACTGTTTTCGTCAGTTCCGATCAAGCTAACGCCGGCAGAGCTGGATTTTGGGTATTTGGGTTACCACCGATGACTTAAACCGGAAATTATTCAACTTCCGATGCATTTTGTAGCCAGGGAAATTAATTTCAACCCTTTTCAATACATTTCATGAATTTTGATCATGATTAGGAGAGTTGATATAGAAATGGAAATTCTTAGCTACTGTTATGCAAATTAACTAAGAAATGTTGATAAATATTATTAATGGGAGCTACAGTCTAAGTTTTGGATAAGTTAAATAGGATATATATACTATATTTGCTAGACCATTGAGGAAATTTTGATTTAAAAATGAAAGATTTGAAGCATAAATTAAGCTATTGCGGAAAATTTAGACCCTAGCTTTTATTGTTTATGCATTCTTTAAGGGAATTTGGTTTTTTTTTAATTTAGTCTGAATTAATAGCTAATTTAATGGGTAAGCATGAATAAGGAGATTTTAGTTTAGAAATAAGTATAGCGTGAGGATGGCAGCAACCAATATTGTTAATTGGTTGAGCTATTGTTGAACTATAAACCAAATGAAGTCGTGAATTAAATTCTTAGTGCGGTAAGCATAGTATATAAGTTTAAGCAAGGGAGAACCTAGTGTTTCATGGGCAGTAGCTATTACAGATAATTGATACCATTTTATATATAAACTAATGTAATAATGGACGTACATATATTTTCAATGTTTTTATATGATTAGTATTGGTTATATCTAGAAAGGGAATTTTTATGTCAAGATGGAGAAAGATTCATGAAGCTTTAATTGATATATAGTTAAGTTGTTAATTGGGTTACTTAGAAGATGCCTTTATTAAATTGTAATTTAATTGAACCATCGGTTCTTAATAGCTAGTTTAGAATTTAATAAATGTTTAAGGACGTTGTTGACATCTTAAGTAAAGAATGGTTGATAATATTATTGGACCAGGTTAAAAGTTACTTTAAATTGTAAATTTATGGTTGAGTGTGACATTGCTATTTAAGGAGGACGGGTGTTTAAATTGGTTGATCGCCCGATGGATGGGCTGTGTGATTGATGATTGTTAAGTATATTATTGTGATATTTGAATAGGTAAATAGCCCAATTTTTAGGGAAGGTGCTGCCGAAATTTCGATAGAACTTAGACTAGTTTTAGCTAACAATATAAAGTAATAAGTTTATTTAGAATAATTCTATAACTTAATACATAGTAAATAAAATATTCTAATTATTTTACTATCATCACTATTTACTTAATTATTCAATTACTTATTTATTTTCATTGTTATTGTTTATTCCCATTATTATTATTTATTCTATCATTGTTGTTTATTGTTAATATTATTTATTTAATTGCATTTGAGTATGAATTTCTAATTGTGCATTGCATTTCGATTATTAACTTTGAAATATTTCTGCACTTAATTGAAATGCTTGATTAGTTGTGATGTGACAATGCCTTGCTTTGTTTGTGTGGAATTGGGATGAAGTGGGTCACCATGGGTTTGTGAGACTGTTTCTGTTATACGGATCTTGATTCTGATTCTGTTATATTTTGATTCTATTATATGGATCCTGATTCTGTTTCTGTTAGCCGGGTAAATGGGAGATCGGCGCCCCCGTGTGCACCTACCGTTACCGTTACTGTTAACCACAGGTTGGCTTCTTTATTGGGCGCACCGGATAATCTAGATTTGATCGCAGCCCGCAGGGTGGTCTCCTGTTGTGAGCGCCTGATGATCTAGATTTGATGGAGATGACCGGGTTGCCTCCTGTTGGTATGGAAAAGAAAAGAGAGAATGGAAAAATAATGAGAGGGCTGGTCAAGTGAGGATTAGACCGGTCGGCCAGTATGGGGGATCGGCTCCCTGGTGCACATGTGAGAGGATGAGCCATGTGGGAGGATGGCTCATCGGGGGTTCGGTGACTCCACTGACTAATTTCCACGTGATGTGATTATATGAAGATGTTAATAATTGTGGTGCTGGTGATATGCCATTTGTGTGACTGACTGTGTGAGCATATACCTAGTCGGATGACTAGGTTGATATATTTATACAATTGTGTGAATGCGTGTGTTGTGCAATAATTATGATTCATTAATAAACTCACATCTCTTTTGTTCAAATCTTTCAGGAAGTAACATTTTCTAAATCCCAGCTATAACTCTGCTCTTCACCGTTAAAAAAGAAATTCACTAATTTTAGTATTGATCAATTAAATAGATAAATGTCCGAAGACTTATATGTATACATCCGTCAGTAAACTCCGCAGTTATAGAACTTGTATACTTTTAAGTTGTGTATTATTGTAGATGGAATAATTCTGTGAACCTGTATTATAACTATAGTGTATTGTAAGCAAGGAAATTTGTATGTTTAAAATTTTATTGAGATAGCAAATTTGTAGTGTTCAGGCTTACTACGGGCCTCGGGGGCCTTAAACTTACTTGGGCCCTAGTGCCGGTCCGGCCCATGGAAATGGGTCGTGACAATTATTTAGTAAATATAATTAATATTAATTATTTAGAAGAATTATTATAGAAGGTTATCGTGGAAAAGTGAAAATAAAAAATATTTCTGAAGATGTAGGTGAGACTATTATTTTGATACATCCAAAATGGAAAGTGGGATAATAATTTTAGAACAGAGAAAGTTTATTCTTGTTTTTTAATTTTTAGTATCTCTATTAAATAATTATTTAAAAAAATTAATATAAATAAAATTAAATATACTGGGATTGTGTTGTAATTATATATATATATATATATATATATATATATACTGAGATTGTGTTAATGATTTCTTCAATCCTTGTGTGATTACTTAGATGACATTTGGAATTGAGAGAGTATAAAATACAACAATTTGACAAATGCTGCCATTAAAATTGTTGTATGGAGAAAATAAATACAAAAACAACGAAATGGGTAGAAGGGTAATATGGGTAGTTGAAAGTATTGGTATTAATATTAATAATTATATGGTACCCTCGTTTCATGAGACTGTAGAGTCCAGACAAGAAAATGACCTGTTTTCACATACCCCTATTTCTTCCTCCATTAATGGAGCTCTTAAGTTTATAAAACCTCTTTCTCTTTCTCTAATCCAATCTTTATTTCTTCTCTTTTCTTTTCTTTTCTTTTCTTCTTTTCACCTCACATCACTTTCACACTTTCTATTTCTGGCGCCATTTGCTGTCTCCTTCGTTCAAACTTCACTCCATTTTGCTTATTTCTCTCTTTCAAAACAACAAAACTCTCTTTTCTCCCTTGCCCAAAACATTAACCCACCCGTACCCAATATGGAAGAAAAAGAAGGTACAGTTTCAGGGGCACAATCTGACTAGGACACTGACTCGCCGTCTCCAGTAAACAGCGTTATAATGCCACAGGTAATGAATATAAACATGAACATGGCTGCAGAGAACATAAACATGGAAAGAACCATAACTAGTTCAGGAACAACCCCACCAAGCGGCTTTGGAGGATCCAGCAGCGCAGTTAGTGGAAGTAGTGCGGATTTTTCAGGGAAAAAGAAGAGAGGAAGGCCAAGAAAATACGATTCAGAAGGAAACCTAAGACCGCAGCCATTTCATCAACCATTAGCATCACCACATGGTTTTTC
The DNA here is from genome assembly GCF_041381405.1 of Jatropha curcas. Classification (NCBI taxonomy): domain Eukaryota; kingdom Viridiplantae; phylum Streptophyta; class Magnoliopsida; order Malpighiales; family Euphorbiaceae; genus Jatropha; species Jatropha curcas. Next base: position 13,875,901 of record NC_143158.1, on the reverse strand, counting down.
TTTCTCTCCCTCTTCACCAGCGCCGCCGTCTTCTGATGGTTCTAAAAGAGGTCGAGGTAGGCCTGCTGGCTCCGGTAACTGGCAGCTTCTAGCTTCTTTAGGTGAGTTTAAAGAAATCCAGAAATTGAAAGGATAAAGAAAAGAAGAAAGCTTTGGACTTGCCTTTTTTTTTTTTTTCTGGTTTTGTAATTGGTGATTGGTTGCTGAGAAAATGTAGAAAAAAAAAGGGAGAAAAAGTTTAATTAAGTATGATGTTTTTTATTTATTACATTTTCCTTTTATTTGAAACAAAAGGCAAAGGATTCAAACTTGCCAACTTTTTACTTTATTTTTAATTTTTTTTTTTTTTGTTAAAAAAAATTCCCCATGATTTTCTCACCAACCAGTTCACAATCATCCAATTATGACCTTGAAGGAAGAACAAAGGAAGGTTATATAAAAATTAGTTTTGGTGTTTGAAAGGTTTATTTTTCGAGAAAACAAAATTTTAGGGTTGGGATTGGGAATTATTTCATGAAATAAAACACAATAAAATAGTATGTAACAAACTAGGAAATTGAAAAATTAGATTTATCTCACACTAATCCTTAATCCTTGAAGGGGAGCTATTTGCAAATACAGCAGGAGGTGACTTCACTCCTCACGTGGTAACCGTGCAAACTGGAGAGGTAATTATTTACTTTACCAATATTAATTGTCCAAGTTATAATATTTTCTAAATTTAGTTATTATTATTTAAAAATATATATTCCTTTTATAAAAAATGGACTGCAATATATTATGTACCATTATTGTTTGCAGGATGTTGCAGGGAAAATTGTGTCATTAGCTCAAAAAGTTCCTACTAAGCTTTGAGATTTATAATTTTAACTTGAAATCTTTATCAAACAAAAATTTTCTTAAACATTTTTACTCATTAAATTGAGTTACTACTAAGCTTTTATATACTTTACAATTAAAAAAATAATACTACACAGTTCAACTCTTTTAACTTTGCAAGAACTGATCTTTTACCAACCAAAACCTTAATTCTATTTATATATGCAAATATGTATTGCAAGGTCGATTTGAGATCCTTTCATTATCGGGGTCATTCACAGTGAGTGAAAATGGTGGCGTAAGAAGTAGGACTGGAGGACTTAGTGTTTCCTTGGCTAGCCCCGATGGTCGTGTTATAGGTGGTGGAATTGCAGGACTCTTACTGGCAGCTAGTCCTATCCAAGTAAACCCTTAATTTCTCTCATGCATTTCAACCTTTATTGCCTTTAAAGTTTCTATATTTCTAATACATGTGTTTGGTTAATAGATGCTTTAAGATAGGGGTGTAAACAAGCTGAGTTGAGCTCGAACCTATTAGGCTTGAAACTCGATGAGCTTAAAAATTCTCTAGACTTAAGCTCGGCTCGAGCTCGACTTGAGGCTCGTGTTCAAGAATAAGTTTTTGCTCACCTTGTGGCTCGACCTGATAAATTTTAAACTCAAGTTCGACTTCAGAATTTACTATATATATACTCGATGAGTTTTTGAGCTGAACATCATTAGACTCGAGATTTATGGAACTGAATTTTTTCGAGCGAGCTCGAACAGCTCACTGAGTCGGGTCATTTGTACCCCTACTTTCAAACTTGCAATTTAACGATACTGAAAACAGCTTGATATTAGTTTCTAATATTTGGTTTCTCCTTATTTGGTAAGATTGTTGTAGGCAGCTTCATGCCTAATGGTTACAAGGCACACAAGAAAAAGCATCATCGCGAACATACAATAATGAGTTCTGTAATTTTTTTTTTTTTTTTGCATATAAATTTCTCAATTTTTTTTTCCTTGATTGATTAGGCTCGAAATGAGTTCAAACTTGATATTTAAATGACATATTTGATTACCACTTGTCATTTTGTGGACAAATCTCAATTTATAAAAAAATAACAGATCGAGCAAGGCATGCTTTTATAAAATTTTGCATTCACTAAAAAATTTGGCATTTGTGTGTGTATATATATTCCTTCTTCTCTGAGGGGAAAAGTTATTATTCTAATTTCCTGCTTATAAAACTTGCAATTCTAATGCAGGTGTACTTTAGAAATGGAAGCTGACAAGACAACTGAAAGAAACTAATTGTATTTGAATTGTTGTTGCAACATTTTAACATTTATCAACAGAACATTCTAATATTCTTTATCCACAGAACATTTATCAACAGAACATTCTGATACCATGAAAGTTTTTGCATACTTACATTACATTCATCTGTAAACATGGGTTTTAAATAACCCGTATAAGATAATGTTTGTTATAATACAGCTAATGTAACTGCCCTTAGTATTTATCTCTACAAGCTACATCATTATTTAATAAATACCATCAGATTTTTATGAATTTTATAAGAGTTTAAATTGAATATCTATAAAATTTTAATAGACTCTAAAAAAATCTAAATTAAATACTATTGAAATTTTAAAAATTTTTAAAATTTAATAAAGTTATAATCTAATACACCCTCCTAATTATCGTCAAACAGCAATAAAAATTGCCACATCAGCATGGCCCAAACTTAAAAGTGACAAAAAGATTGTGGCTCAGCCCAAGCCTAAGCCACGAGGCAATAGAAACTTAGCATATGCCAAAGCTATGAATATGGAGATAAGTCCTATTCCATAGCCAATACGAGCTATGCCAAAAAGTGAAATGTTAATCAAATACTAACTGTCAACATTCCTAAATAGTAATCTACAAGTAGTCTTCCAGACTTCTATGTATGGGACCTCAAGTCAGGCATGGCCGGTTCATTAATGTTGATCCTGAATCGGCTCTTGAAGCGCAGGTTTCGGTCCGGTTTCGGTTCCAGCCGGTTTCGATGAACCGACGGTTCCGATCATGGTTTTCAGTAATATATATTTTTTTAAAAAAAATCAATTCTAATATTACATCTTTCTTCGTAAATATTAATATGAATTAAAAAAATATTGGTAAATTTTATTTTAAATCAATTTTAGAATGCTCATACTCATATAAGAACAAAAGTAATTAATTTTACAAAATAATCAAATAAATTATCACTTTATTTTGTTTAAATGTTATTAATTAAATAAATTATAAGAAAATTTTGAAAAATGCTTCAAAAGATTGTAATTTTAAACTTAGTAAACAATTTCAGAGGTAAAAAAAAAAAAGTTAAAAATAATATAAGTTTAGACTAAATATTTCTCTCTTTTTTACCATTTTACTTTATATTTTTAACTTTTAAAGTAAAGTGTATTTTAAAAAAAAAAATCTTTACTAAAGTATATAAAATATTATTGAATATTTTAGAGATGTATAAAATAGGCTAAGTGATTATCATTTTGAAAATAAAAATATAAAATTTTCAGTTCGAACCGGATTGAAACCGCCGGTTCCAGGCGGTTCAGGTTCATATTTTAACATTCACATGAACATTAATCGGCCCTTGAACCGTCGGTTTCGGTTTAAAATTTTAAACCACCGGTTCCGATTCGTCTACAGTACGGTTTGATTCCAGTTCGGTTCCAGTTAGAACCGAGCCGGTGGCCATGCCTACGTCAAGTATTAAAGTGTCTACAGGTATCCCTCCCTTCTATGATGCTCTAGCCTGTCGCAACTCCCTTCTACTTTCAATTATTGTTTCAATCATCTTGTTGCAACTATGCCCACAAATTTGAAACTCATCATGATCATTAATAAGAAAAATAAATATAAACATTAAGAAGTATAATGAGAATAAAATCAAAGAAATGTATATAATTAGATTTTGAAAATAGAAGTCACTAAATAGTTATACACAAATTACTGCTTCCACCTATTGTCTTTCACCTTTATGATAGTTGACATTAGCACTCCTCTATTATTTACTCCCTCATCCTATAATTTTTGTCCTACTTTAGTTCCAACTTGCAAGTCGTTATCTTATTTCCTTCTCTGGTAGTGAATAATATTTGAAGTTTATTATTTTGCCTTTATTTAATATACTTCTTCGTTAACAAATATAAGTCAAATCATTATATTATCATTAATTAAATTCTTGATAGAAAAATTAAAATATCAATCTTTAATCTTCGAAGAAAACTCTATTTAGTCAAATGTTTAACTATAATTTCATTAATTTCAAAAATAATTTAATATGAATCATTTAATTTTAACGGATATTAACATGGGTGCTATTATCTGGCTCAAGACAAATCAGGATCATTGCCTATAAATTCATGAATATAACCTCCCAAATATTTTGGAGCAATAAATGGGTGGGAAATAAACTTAATTTTAGAGAAAAATTTATTCATTAAATACATGTTCCCATAACCAACGATTCTTCTTCTTCACTTTATTAAATCACATTTGGAATCCGATTAAATTTAGACAATCTAATTTGAACTAACATCTATTAATTACATATTAGATTTTAATATTAGTAATGAATATATGTTGGATATTTTGTAATGGATAAGCATGCAAATTCAAATAGATTATATTTATACCGATAAATTTATTTCATCAACCAAAATAAATGGATGAGGGTTATAGCTCAAATGGTATATAAGAAGATCCCAAGATCAATTTTGTATAAGTTATTTTGACATTTTTACACATTTTCCTGTTAAGATCAATTGTTATTTAATTTAATTTTAATTTAGTGTCTTAATTTAATTTGATTCCAAATATACCTAAGTCCAATTTAATTAAAAAAAAAAATACTGATTTAAAGTTTCAGAGTAACATATGACCATTAGTGTTTTATAAATGAACAAATCACTTTGAGCAAAATGGATATCCATTCATGAATAACCAATGTTACGTTATTGTGACTAGCACACTAGAAGAAAATATCGAAATGGCAATAGATTTTTAGAAATTGATCAATTCGTTGCTAATTAGCAATATTATATCCAATATTGAAATAAAAAATAATATTTCTTTTCATTAAATTGGGTACAATTTAATGAATAAAATTTTATTTTCAAATTGTACCCATATTAAAGTAAAAAATAATATATCCATCTAAAATACAATACTTTTTATTTATTTATATAATATTGACAACAATTAATGATTCCCTAAAATAAAATTATACCATAATGAATAAAATCTATTTTTATAAGAAATTTAACTTGAGTATAATTGCAATAAACCCTAACTAAAATTCCATGCTTTAAAAATGGCAAAATAAAAATCTAAACTAATATTCTATGCTTATAACTAACAAAAATTTATTGTTTTACTTAGTTTTTTATGAATTTTAAAAAAAAAATCCATAACTATTATTAGCTAGGGTGTTGTTAAACGGTGAGTTTTTAGTTAACATGACCATATAGATCCAATAAAAATAATATTTTATTTATTAAATTAGGGTGTTATTTAACTGAAATTTAAATTCATGATATTAAGAGAAGAAAGTTTGATTTAAGGTATAACTAAAACTACGCGCAAAGTTTGAGTTTTTTTTTTTTTTTTTTTTTTTTTTTTTTTTTAATGATTTAGCCTCTTCTAAATGATCAATTTAAAGCATATGCTTAGCCATTCCACTCCACTTGCAAACGATACTATTGTACCTACATAAATGAAATTAAGACATTTATGGTAATGCAAACTAAGAATGTAGGCGTTCCACTTTCTTTTTTTTGAAATTAATCTTCTTTTTTTTTTTTTTTTAGTTAAGATGCACAATTTTTGTATCTCTACTAGCTGCACTCCAGATTGTATAGATATGGATATGGGATACGGGACACAGCACGACACGGATATATACGGGATATGATAATTTTTTTTAAAAAGTAAAACATTGACACGCTTAGGACACACCACACTAAAGAAGTAATTTATTAATAATAAAAACAAATAAATTAAATACTCCATTAAAATTTACTTAAATATTACCCTATCCAAATGTAGAAACACAATATACAAAAATAAACAAAAGAAACTCTTTAAATTATAGAAATAATTTTTTGAGAAATAGAAAAATAAAAACCCTTAAGTTTGCATAGAGTGTTTCCCTATTATATAATTGCAACGTAAATTTTACTTCTATAAACAATAATGAGCATAATAACTTAAGATAAATAAGTTAAATTAAGTCTTAAAATTTATATCATGACTCACAAGTCTCTTTAAAGTAGGATAGTCCTTACCTAGATCTGGATATTCGAGAACCCTTTTTTTATATGAAATGCATGTCAAGGCTTTTAAAACCAGACCAAATATTGAGCCGGCTTCACAATTGGATCGCGGTTGGATCGTATCAACTCTATTCAGTCAGATTTATTTTTTAAAAAAATTTTTTATAATATATTTATAGAAAGAAAATTAATCATAAATAATTTTATAGCAAAACGTAGAGATATAATTGTGAAATATATAATTGTTTCAAACAATTCATCATCAAATATCAAATAATATATTAACTAATATGTTTAATATATTTTGTTTTTAATTAAATTTGATCAAAATTATAAGTGTATGATTATTCAAATAAAAAATAGAAAAACCTGATTCAATTATGCCTAAGTCCCATATATAAATTGAGTAAATCTGCTGAGACAGTTATTTCCTAGAAAAAATTACCAATATATTTTTTAAAAAATTTATAATCCTTAACAATAAGTGTAAAAAAAAAAAAAAAATCCTGCCGCATATAATATTTACCAATAAATAATAATATTTACGAAAAAGAAATGTTAGCAAGTTATTGATGATAACATATAATAAATGATAACATATATATATGTATACACACACTAGCCAAACACTCTTAGCTGTGTCTAGTCGTTCTTATATTTTTCTTTAGCAATCTTGTCATTACGTCTGGGATTATTGTTGGTAAAATTTGGATTTTTTGACATTTTTGTCGAGAGCTTCTTCTTCTTTTGTTAGATTCTGCTTCCAGATGTGATGAAAGACCAAACCAAGAGCCTTGTTTGGCAAATAAACATTTCATATAAAAATTTTTGAAATTTATTTACAGTTGGCATCTTCCTATTTGATATAAATAAATATTCATTTAGAAATTTATACTTTCCTTTTACTGGATTTGGTTATATTTGAATCAATTGATAGAATTTTCAAATGAGTTTGTAATTTAATAAGAGTGCAAGTTATTCAATTATGATAATCCTAAAAAATTATGAATTTTATAGTCTGTGAACGCACATTTTTCATGTGATTCATGAATATGTATATCTAGTTATAAAATTTATATAAATGTATGCCAAAAATGATGTCAATGCGAAAAAGATTAAGAGGATGTTTTTGTGGAATCAAATGCATTAGGAGGTAACTACTCACAATTGTCATCATTATAGGAGATGGAACACAAATGATTAATTAAAATTCTTTTTTAATACTGAAAATAAAAATTAAAGACTATGAGATGTTTAAGTATTAATTCTTTTGTCTTTTACCCTTCAAACTCTTTTATCTTTTGTCATCATTAGGACCCCGAATTTAGCTCGATAAGAATATACTTGAGCTCGTTTTGATTTTAGATATCAAAGTTCGAGCTCAGGTTGTTTAAAAACAACCGAGTTCGAGCTTAACTTGATGATTACAAACGAGTCAAGTTTGAGCTCGAGCTCAAAATATATCAATCCAAAACGATTTCGTTTTAATCTAAGTTTAATTAATTTTGACTTATTGAGCTATCTTGCGAGCTCAACTCGGCTCGATAAAGCCAGTTCGTGAGTAAATAACCTGAGCTTAAACTTGACTCATTTATTAAATGAGTTTGATAATTTGTCCCAAGCTCGGTTCGATAAGCTTATCAAACGAACTCAAGCGAGCTTTTATCTAGTCGAGTCTTGACCATCTTCCAAACAACTCGACTCATTTAATTTCCCATATATTTAGCATAAGTAATATGTTATGTCTTTACGTGGTAGACTATCCATCAAATAGTGACACTATTTCTTCAGGAAAGTGCAAAGCATTAGAAAATCTAAGGCTCTATTTATTTTCTGATAATAAATAACTTTTATATATCTACCTATAGTTTATTATGGGTCTCTTATATGACACAGCTCAATAAGGGGGTGAATTGGACTTTCAAAAAATTTAACTTTTAAAATCACAAATCAGAATTCTAAAGTAGCGAAATTAGAAAGTTTTTATGAGAGTTAATTATTATAATTAGAACTTCCTTATAAAGCTTATAGAAATACTAGAACACTGAATATAACTCAGATTCAGATTTCTTTAAAATATAGTAGAATAAGTTAGAAGTGGAGAAATGATAAATAGAAGTCCAGAATTCTATTAATTCCACAAAGGTGGAGCTTTTACACATTCAGAATTAGAATAATATCAACAACTTTGCATTTTTGAAATCATAAACAGATGTGTAAGTAGAATAAGTGCAATCAAGCAAGACTCAAAATTAAAACCGGTAAAAAAAGTGAAAACCGGGCAAAAACCGGTGAACCGGACTGATTGTTACTACCCGATTCAAATTAAAAAAAAAAGTCACTTTTCCTGTTGCTTTCTCTAAGCTTTCTGCTTCTCTTTTCCGTCAATTTTTATGTCCCAGAAGACGAGGAGATAGAGAAAAATTTTAGCTAAATATTTTGCTTGATTTTGCATAAGAAACTAATGGCTTAATGGATCTATTTTCAATATCCACATCTTAGGCTGCTCTTATGTTATGATTTCAAGTCGCAAAATTTGTGCTTGTAACAAAATATCATCTCTATAAGCCAACATTTTCAGCAAGTAAAGAAAGAAGTTTAGGCAAACAAAACAAGCCAGTTTCTTTCACCAAGGAGAATACCATATCAAATTGAGAAAACTTATTCTTCGCGCTTTCGTCCTGAATCAATTAAATATATCGTCTTTGATATACCTAAAAATGGAAAACTAAATGAAGCATGAAATATAAAAAGGAATGAAGTCAGATCTTAAAATACACAGAAACCCACTTAAAAAAGAAATTAAAAAAATAAATGATAAACAAAAAAGAAAATAAAAAATAAAAAGTTATTATTAAGAATAAAACCCTTTTTAAAATTCACCTAATATAAAAAGTTTCAAAATATATAGATATATAAATATATCCATGAAGTATTATATATATTTTTAAATTTAAATTTAAATTTTAAATTATTTGTCAATCTCACCCATACATATGTTCATTTTATTTAAATAAATTTTAAAAAATAAAAAATTTAAAATTTTTGAAAGATTTAATTGTGTATTCTATTTCAAAATTTATTTTTTAAAAAAATATATGCAATCAAATCATACAAACATAAAGAAAAAATGTAAATAAAAATAATATATATTTTTCTTTTTTTATCTCTTTCCTAAATAAAATATTATGTATATTCTATTTGAAATTTTATTTCTAAAAAAATATATATCCAATCAAATTATATAAATATAAAAAAAAGAATATTAATAAAAAGAATTTTTTTTTTATTTTTCTTCAAAATAAAATATTTTAAATTATAATTAGAATAGTATCAAATATTTTTAAAAAAATAAATATAAAAATTTTCATATATATTTATTAAAAATAAATTAAAAATATAAAATATAGAATTTTAAAATGTTTAATTATTTATATGTATTTATTTAAAAATAATTTTTATAAATATATCCAATCAACTAATAAAATGTAATTTTCTAATTGGTTATGACTGAGATTATTTTGGTATATTCTAAATTTCATTAAGGGCATTATCGAAAATCTGATTATTCCCCTGTATTTTCATATTTATATATAGTATAAATAATAGATTATAGATATATTATTTATCATTTATGAGCAAACTGCAACCACCAAACTGTTCTTTTTACTTCATCTTTTGAATTCCATTTTCTTCGATGGCTACTAAATTCTTCATCCTCTTGTTATTCCTTTATTTATATTCATATATTTTTCTCACTTCAACTCCATCTCCAGATAGTTGGAGATTCACCATCTGTCTCTTTCTACTACTACTACTGCAACACTACCAAAAATTAGATCTCCTCTTGCATCGATAGATCCACCAATCTCTGGTATTTTATTCAAAAATTGGATCACCAAAACACAAAGCTTAAATGCCTTTATAGTCTCTTGAGGTTTATTAACAGGTATTTTGTTCAAAATGACTAAAAAAAACAAAAAAAAACCGGGTTCATATTGGTTCTTTCGATTTCCAAGTTTGTCTAAATTTTTCTGGTCCAACATTTTTCTGACAATTCGAGTTTAAGTGTTAAACCAGACCAGACCAGCTATTACTTCACGAGTTAACATGTCCAGCTGGCGGGTCTGGTTCGATTTTAAAAACACCACGAATATACAAACCTCTCACATAGATGGACATATGCATTTCACAAATTTATTTCTACAACATTATCTTAACCACATCCACTGAATTTTAATTTCAAACTAGTTGGATTTGACTAAGAATTCTTTACTTCCATCCTCCATTGTTTATAGTCAAATATGCACCGATGTTTGGAAAAAAAAAAAAAAAATTTATAATAAGTTGTCCATATGACTCTAGATCTACCTTTAAAAAAAAAAAAAAAAAAAACATATCTCTAAAAAATTATAACATAAAGTGCATGTAACAGAATGCACTTCATATTTTATTTTTTTAAATTACCTTTAACTACTTAAAAAATTCCACTAAAAAAACTACTCCTGTCATCCTATTTTGTTTGTATGGTTTAATAAAACACACACTAATAATTTAGTCAATAAAAACTATTTTAGCTTTTTTCACCTGTAATTCATTAATATATTAATAAAAATCATTTATTTAATGAACAATTACAAATATTATTAGTTTTTTAAATATATAAATTTAGAAACTTTTTCAATATTTTAAACTTTTCAAAAAGAAAGAATAACAAGCAAGACAAAATGAAACGGAGGAGTAATTAAAAAAAAATACTAACATTGAAACTTTAGGAAATCAGAGTACAAATTTCAATAGTATTGTGTCATTTAATTAAATTCTCGCAACTATCAAATACAAAAGTTAATTTTTAGTACTTCAAAGTCATTTCGTTTTCAAACAGAAAAGCTGAGGAATGTAGATCTCTTCTGAATTAATGCTATAAAAACGTTTCTTTAGCCGCTAGATTGCAATGTATATATATTGGGGTTAGTGTTTTTGTTTCCCTTCTAAATAAATTAGCTACGTGCTATGCATACATAAATTAATAAATATTTATTTTTTAATATATATAATTGATTTATCGATAAATAATTTTGAAACATATTCAAATTTAATTTAACAAATATAGTTAAAAAATTTTAAATTGTAATTATGATACTAAACCATTTTTAAAAAATATATTTTCAGAATGTTACAAAAATAAAATATTTATTTTATTTATTTACATAGCCAAATGAAAATTTATGATTTTGAAATGGCTATTTCATTTAGTGTAAAATTTTTATTGTGCGAATTATTTATTTAGTCAAATAATTATTTATTTAGCTGAATACTATATCACTAATTATTATGCCTTAACATTTATATTTTTATATTTATTTACAAATTAAATTCAATCAATAGAAAATTAGAATAAAACAATTAATATACTATGATCATATTGGTCACAATCTATATATAAGGCAATTACTTTAAAATTGATAAAATAAAAGCATAACCATGATTATAAGGTAAAGCGATATTGAAAACAGTCAATAATACAAAATCTAGCTTTTAATAACCATGATTATAAGGTAAAATTGCATTAATCCAACTGTTAGAGAAGCCTAACAAAACATCCGCAAAATCTAGCTTTTAAAATGGCATCATAGAAATTAAAATACAACTGATTATTTCTTTCCAAAACGACGGATGATCTTTCCAAAACTGCAGATAGCACATACCCATGCAAAAAGAAGTTTGCTTTTCGAACTTCCCATGACAAACTCCAGGGCATTATTCAAGTTCTTTCTGTTTAATTTTCAAGAAATGAAGCAATACCAGTTATTTAAAGAGAACAAAACACAATATATTAGGGAGGGTGTGAAGGTAAATCCACTAACTCTATCACAGTCGACCAAATTCCAACTTCAAATCTTTGAAAACAAAATTTCAGGAAATCTTCACACTGGGTTCTCTTGTAAACTGAAGAGAAGAGAAGAGAAGCGAAGAGAAGGAATATTAATAAGCACTAAATATGTTAAAATTAACATAATCAATGGAAAAAAAAAAGAATAAACTTGCAATATTCACATTTAGGCCCATATTTGTTGGATACCCTGACCCTGTAATACAACACTCCTGGAGAAAGTACAAGAAGCTTTTTCTTGTGGCCAAGATTCATCTTTTCTTCTAAACTTTTACGAATAAAATCTACTTGTGTATCATCTTCACTATCACTATCACTATCACTGTCATTATAGTAATAAACAGACTTTTGCTTCAGGTTGACAATCCTTTCATCCATTATTTCTTGGCTGTTCTCTAACCCCTAATTATTTGTTAGTCAATTGGAGAACTGTTGTTTTACATGCTTATATAGTAGTATATGTGAATTTTATGGGGCTTCAACTCTTGAGCTTCTTTTATAAGTATTAATTAGTATTGTTAATTAATTAAGCAATTTATTTTTTCCAAAGATTTCTGGAGGAGACAAATGAACATTTTGGCTTTCACATTTAATTTTTCAAAATTCGAAACGTCTAATACCCAACTCAACTTTTCTTGTATGATTTGATTCGACTCAACGAGTTGATTCGGCTAGACGAGTTTGATGATTGCAGCGTAGTACAAAGTCTAATGTCCAAAGGATTTGGGGAGCCACAAATGTAGGAGTGATGGAAAGAGGAGGCTTGGACAAACCCAATAAGAGGTAATATGAGAAGCTAAAATCCACGTATATGACTCGTCTTCAAAAGATGAAACACAAAAGATTCCAAATATAACAATCACAAAAATTTTCAAAAGCCCAATTAATTTAGTTCTCTATAGCTAATCAAAACTAAAAAGAGACATTATATTTGTAGAGATTTTTATTAAGGTGTCGTATCAACAGCAAACGATTGAGTTTCTTTTTATTTTAAGCCAAGTGTACATTGTTACTTTCATCCCTTTGAGTGGAAGTACAAGAGGGATCAATTGGAAGAGTGAGAATAGACCCACCCAACTTTTCCTGAAGTCAAAATTAGATGTGTAAATTTATTACACGCAGAGTCCTTCCAAAAAGTTTTGAATTGTTACTTTTTAATCTCAATATCAGCAATGACATTATTAATACGATTGTTTTAATCAATTCATTCACTAGTGTTGAAAAGGAGTGAAAAATTGAAAGAGTAATGCTAAATGGATAATTTTGATCCAGATCAAATCCACCGTTTCCATTTAAATTATCGTAATTGCCCTTCTCAATTTTTTGAGGCTTTCATTCTTCCTCTTTACAAGCATTAAATGTATTGTTTCAATGAGTGCATTGAGTTTTGTGAGTTAATAATGACAAAGAACGCACATGTACTCTCTTATTTTCTAGGTTGTATATTGTCCCCTCCCTCTATTCATCTTGTTCTATCTTAACATAGAAAAATGAAAATTGAAAACAATCTTTGGAATAAGAAGCATTAACTAGAGATTTTTCACGCAACTCTCGAGTCCAAGTTCCAGATGAGAAACAATCAACATTATATCATATTAGAATGAAAATTTTGTATGCCTAAAAGTGAAAATTTATAATACTTTTCGATAAGGACTAAAAATGAAAATTTTGTATGCCTAAAACCTAATAATAAGAAGATGTTAGAATTTAATTTCATTAGTATAAAAAACTATCTTTATAGTATTATGATTTTTTTATTATAATTAAAAATAAAATTAATGCATATCATTTGGATTGTGTATATAAAATATAATGCAAGGATAATTTCACACAGAAAAATGAACCAATTAATTTGCATTTTTTAATTTTTGATTGGCAATTCTTTTTAATATTTTTAATTATTTCCATCATTATTGTTAGTGTTAAATTAAAAAGCTCTCATTTTTCATTTCTTGCGGAGAAAAAGAGTTTTTCTTTTATGCTTCATTTGTTTCCGTAAAATAACTTGCAGGAAAATATTTTCCATATTTCTCCATTGTTTGGGACGTTCAGAAAAATAAGTCAACCGAAAATATTTTTCTGATCAAAGAAAAATTAAGCCATTTTCAAAGAAAATGACTTCTCATTTTTAAGAGGGTAAAACATTTTTCGAAATTTGACAAATTTATTATAACTTTATAAATCCATATTTTATTAATTTATTATAACCTTACAAATAATTTATTAATCATTTGATGAAGTGATTATTAAAAATATTAAGATCATCTTTTTAAGCTTCCTATTTAGATGACACCATTGAACTTTTCAAACCTGAAATATAAAAATTGCATAAAATATCAAATATCAAAATATCAAATTAATAACAAACCACTTTATAAAACAAGATAAAAAAAATTAAAAAGAAATTTTTATCTTTTTAATTAGAAATAATTTACTTAAAATAAAACACAGTTATAAAATAATTATTGATCACATCAAAATATTATCCCAAACTTCTATAAAAAAATTATTCAAACTTGCCATAAAAGTTTTTTTTTTTTTTCAATTCATGAATTAACTAGGTGAAGTCTCGCACTTTGTGCAGGTTGTTTTATAATAATTTATAAATATATATTAAAGATCCATTTTCTTTATGAGTTATTGTATCATTGTACATTATATTTTACAAATTTTATTTAACATGTTACAAAAATATATATTTTCCGCTATATTGCTCTATTAAATTATCATGTTATAGAAATAGTAATACCATTAATTTATATTAAATAACTATAAATTTTAATTAATCATGTTAGTTAAAGTTTATAATCAAACAATTTAAATAGTGTATCTTATCATAAATAATTCTTGTTAAAGTAAAGAGACTCTTCGAAAAGAATAGAAAATCAAATGAGAGAAAACTGACTTGTATTTCTTGATCAATGAAGGAAGAAGGTGAGCTTTATATAGCTGTACATTACAACTGAAAGGAAAAAGAAAAGGAGTCCAATACGCTAACAACTTTGAAAAAAACAAAACAACTAAGCATCTTAAAGAAACAGGATTTGTTAACTAAACAGCCTTAAAAATAGACCATCAAATCCTAACAATTCCTCCCTTAAACTGAAAGGTTGTAACCATTCAGTTCATATCAGCTTCTGAACAAACACCCAACAAACTTCGCAGCTTCAAGAACTGATCTAACTTGAGCAGTTTAGTCATCACATCTGCCAATTGATCTTGTGAATCACAATGCACCAGTTCAACACTGACTGCCTTTGTCAGCTCTCGAAGAAAATGAAAACGCACATCAATATGCTTGCTGCGCCCATGCATTACTAGATTCTTTGAAAGCTTGATCGCTGAGCTGCTATCACAGAAAATAGTGATCAATTTGTCATGATTCTGGTCCAATTTCGCCAACACCCTACTTAACCATATTGCTTGGCATGCACAGGATGCTGCAGCAATAAACTCAGCCTCAGTGGTGGATAAACTCACCACTGGTTGCTTTCTAGAAGACCATGAAATTGCTCCTGAGCTTAATAAAAACACATATCCTGAGGTGCTCTTTCTATCTTCTACATCTCCAGCATAGTCACTATCAGTATAGGCAACAAGCTCATCATATCCTCCCTTCTTATAGAAAATTCCAAACTCAGTTGTGCACTTTAAGTATCTTAAAGCTCGTTTCACCACCTGCAGATGCAGCTCAGTGGGATTTTCCATATATCTACTGGCAAGACTTACTACAAACATCATATCTGGTCGAGTTGCAGTAAGAGGCATGAGACTACCAACAACTTGCTTGTAATAAGTCTTATCCACCTTGACTCCACTTTCATCCTTCATGAGTTTGAATCCAGGAACTATTGGATTATGAATAAGATTACTTTTATCCATTCCAAAACGCTTCAGCAACTCTAATGCATACTTACTTTGATTGATAAAAATGCCATCAGGTTTTTGTAAAACTTCAAGGCCTAGGAAATACCTCATCCTCCCAAGATCTATCATGTCAAATTCATTCTTCATAGAATTTCTTGTTGACGCGTAATTTTATGCCCCTACCTGACCCGGTGATGATATGAGGATAAGGGATAAGATATCACGATCAAGTAGAAGTGTTTGAACCAAAGTTTGAATCGAGCCGGCCCAAAGGAGTCTGACCCGCGTTAGGGTTGCGTCACGCAGCTATTACCTGCGTGACGACACTCTTAGTTGCGTCACGCAACTCTAACGAGGTTGATATCTCTGGCGCGCGCTCGTGCAACGGCCTGCACTGTTTGTATGGATACGCGGCAACTGTGCGAAAAGTAAGCTGCGTCACGCAGCTTGAGGTTGCGTTACGCGGGTATAACCTGCGTGACGCGACTATGTTCTGTTGCCCTACCCATATAAATACGACATTTTGTGCTAAAAACGAGACTTTTTCACTTTTCTCTCATTTTTCTCTAAGAATTCTAAGGCTTTAAGCTAATTTTCCATTAAACGGCTAGGGTTTCTTTCCCAAGAACTCAAGTGAGTAAACTTGAGGAAGATCAAGCCATTAACAATTTAGTTTTGAAATCAAAAAGCATAAAAATATAAGAAGAGAAAAAGAGAGAAAAGAAAGAAAGAGAAAACACTTTGTTCTGTTAAAAACGTGATAACCACACTTCTGGGATCGTGAAACAGTGTCCCTACGCTAATCCAAGTGCATGCAATCCTCAAATCTGAGGGCTAGGTAACCATTTTAACCTTTCCTTTTCATTTCTAGTCTTTTATTTCTTAAAAATCTTATTTTCATAGTATTTAGTTGATTTGTTATTGATTAGACGTAATTTTGCCCCATTGTTGGACTTTTCTGAGTTGAGTTTAATCATTTTTGATAAAAAAGAACACGTAAAAAGAGTAGTTTGAAAGGTAGTTGCGGACCAGAGCAGCCGCGTCACGCAGCTATTACCTGCGTGACGCGACTGTTCATGTCCAAAAGCCCTTAACCTGGACTGGACCACCCGCGTGACGCAGCTGTTCGTGTACTCAGTTTCCATTTTGTTTTCATATTTGTATCTAATATTTTGCTTTGAATAAATGATCAATATACCTGAGGATTTTAATAAAGTCACGAGCAGTTCCGTCACGTAGCTAGGAGTTCCGTCACGCGACTGTTCTTCATAGAACAGCTGCGTGACGCAACTGTTCTAATCTCCAGGACAATAACCAGAGTTCCGTCACGCGACTGTACTTCATAGAACAGCTGCGTGACGCAACTGTTCTAAATTCCAGTATAAATGATAAGAGTTGCGTCGCGCGACTGTTCTTCATAGAACAGCTGCGTGACGCGACTGCCTTGAAATTCTAGAATATTTTTGTTTATCTTATTTTAATTTCATGTCATTAAGTAGATTTTTTTTAATCTTAATTCAGAAAATGATCAATAATGGGCAAATTAAGTCTTAATCAAACCAAATCGATTAATTTATTGTGATTATAAGATTTTGGGATTTATTATTCATTGTTTACTATTGATTATATTATTAAACTCGGTTTGTGGCCCGCCTTTAACCATAAGGCAAGAGCGGGTCTTTTAATTATTTTTGCTATATATTGTGGATGAATGGTGGATGTGATGATTAATTTATGATGAATGCAATGAATGAACCTATTTGGGACGGTTAATTAATTTTCCACATAGGAACTCGGTTCGATTTATTCGGGTTGGGTTTAAATAAATAATTCGGCTTTTCCAAAATAAAATCAATTAGAAATCGTAGGTTAAAAGAGGCCGATTTTCCGGGCGTCGGCTTCCAACGAGCCGACGTACCTAATTCCCTTACCTAGAATCGTACTTGGTACACCTGACCAGTTTTCTTCTAAATAATTTGGCCTTGAATAAAAATGGGTTAAATGGAGTCATTTAATAAAATAAAAATTAAAAACGGTCCCATTGCCGAAAAAATGGGTGGCTACTCAAAATATTTTATAAGACCGATCTATCGGCATCGCATATCCAAAAAGGTTTTTATCACCTTTTTCAAAACGATAATACAATAATCAAAAAGATGATGTTTTTCGGGATCCTTTCGGGGTTTTTTTTGGGATTTCGGCGAAAACAGTTTGGCGACTTCACTGGGGATTTTGCGCCCACTAATCCCCGGTTGTTTTTAATACATAATTTAGTGGTTGCAATTAGGAATTGACTCTAAAAAGCCTACTTTTCTAAATAAAATTGGTTAGAAAAGCCGATGGAAAATTTTTAATCGTCCGTATATGTTTAATTGCTTTCCTTTTCTTTCATAGGATTTTTGCATTCATTCGCATTTCTCTCTTCTCACCTCATTCTACCCATACTACCCTTCGGTACTGGTGTTAAGTTTGACGGTGGATCTAGCCTAAACCATGCGATTTAGGTGCATCCATCCGAGAATTAACATTACTACCAACCACAAGCCTAGTACCTTAAAGGTGCGTCAAAAAGAGTAGGCCCAACAAAGCCCGAATCCTGTTTGCGGAACCCAGACTTGGTTAAGCCCAATAAGACTAAAGCCAATGCATATCGATAAAAGCCGTAGTTACTTCCCCTAAGGAAATACCTGGTTCTATTTGCTGTTGTTATGTCGCATTCATTTTCGAGAGTTGATATCATCAATCTCAAAACCCCCTGTTGGTTGTCGAGATTAGACCAATTCCTAGGAAACAGATGTCGAAATTTTTACCAACGGAATCCGTGTGTGGGAGAAATAAGGTTGGAAGGCATGCATTTCCCAACTCCCGTTCCCCTATTTGATATAAACTGTACATATGTTGTGACATTCATGCACCATGTAACACTTTCCTTTTCAGCCATGCATTAATAAGAGCTAATGTTCGGTATGGACATTTGACCTTGGTCTTGAGACTGGACCTCAAATTCGTTTTGAATAATATTATATAATAACTTATAGCGAATTAATACCCAAAAGAAAAGGGAGATATAAGGGGGTTGCGATTCCTTTGTATTTTTACATTTCTCGTATTATTTGAAAATAAGTGAGAGATTATAAAATTTTGTAACAAAATAGAATGACATCCTGCTTGGGGCCATACGTTCCAAGGCAAAAAGTAAGGATATAACAAAATAAAAAATAATAAATAACAAAATAAAATCCCGCTCGGAGATTCTTTCATTCCGAGGCAAAAGTTAGGGATTTGAGAGAAAATAGTCAATCGTAAATCCAAAAGGAACGATCGACGACAGATAATGCCCGAAATGTTTAAATATAAAATAAATTATTGACGTGTTATTCTTACCGAATTTTTGGTCCACTCGTTGAAATCGAGATCTTATTGCCATGCTGGCCTTAGCACCTTAGAAATGCATTTCTCATCCTATGTGCTTTCATTTTCACATGCATACATGCAGGACCTACTTTAACTCAGACATTTTTTGTCAGAATTGATCCTTCCCGGGAAACTGCTTTAAGAGCTTGGAACCGACGTCCTGGTCAGCATCTAGTCAAAACATCCCCAATCCCTGAGTTTATTCCAGTCAGTTCAGTGAGCTATTCAAGTTCATCAGATTCAGAGCCCGGTTCAGATCCAGTAGAAATGGCAGATGATATAGGGGATGAACCCGGATTTTCGCAAGCTCAGATAAGAACAATTGCTCAGATTGTGGCCGCTGCTCTCGCCCAAGATAGGGCTCAAAACCAAGCTACTCCCGCTTTGAGCAGTCAACCAGCGGTTGAAGAAAGGCAAATTCCAGAACCTGTGTCAGACAACCGGGCTTCTGTGGGAAATACTGTCCCTGTTGAGAATGATGTAATCAAGCAACTTGCGGAGTTGAAAGACAAAATCGAGAAAATGTCTGTAGTGAAGGAAAAGGATCCGGTCACCAATTTTCACATAACTGAGTATGTTTTGCACCCGACCAGCTCCACCTCATTCAAAACATTCAAACATACCACGTTTGAAGGAGACAATGATCCCCGTTCTCACCTGTCTGAATTTCTCCGAGTCTCTCAGATGAACCGGTACAATGAGGAAGATGTTTTGGGAGCATTCCCGCAAGCATTACATAAGGACTATCAGAGGTGGTACGATGGCCTAGATGAGGAGATTCAGAAGAATTGGATCAAACTACAGACCGCTTTTCTCAAGCATTTCAAGACCGATGAGAGTGATGAGTTCGGTTTGCGCGATTTGGAGGGTCTAAGACAAGGGAAGGATGAAAGCTTTTCTGACTACTATAGGAGATGGAGAACAAAGTTGTATAGGGTTCAGACAAGGCCAAAGGACAAAGAAGATCAGAATCTTCAGTAGGAGCTTGTTGCCCTTCTTCAAGGAAAGGATGTTAACCCAGCCTCTCACTAATTTTGCTTTAGTTCAAAGCACTGGTTTGAACGTTGAGGAGCTGTACAAGGAGGAAAAGAAGAAGAATAGAGGGTTTAGCAACTACCGGACTTCTTATGGTGACAGAAATGCTGGAAGTAATAATCAGAACCAATCAGGGAGCAGTAATACAGTGGGGGCAGTTAATGAAAGAGCCAGAAGAGAGTTTAATGATTTAGGAAGACCCTTGAGTACAGTCCTAAGATCATGTATCAAGAATGGAGTGCTGTCGAAGCTGCCAGTCGACCCGACTAAGCCCGTGCGAGGGAGACACATGGATTGAAACTGTGATTACCATCAGTGCAAGGGGCATTCGACTGACGATTGTTTCAAATTAAGGCATGATATCCAGGATCTAATTGACAGCGAGAAAATTACCAAACCTTCGGAGAGGAACAAGCCCATCACTAAGAACAACCCGCTTCCCCAATATCAGTACAACTATCTGCCCCGTAAGTCTCAGTCGGGTGGATCGGTCAACGCAATCGGGAGTGGATTACCAGAAGAAGTGGTATTGGCAGAAGCCGAATGGGAGGAGCGGATGTGCGCAATGTTGAATATATGGGATGACTGTAGTAGCGATGAAGAAGGGAAGATGCCCGTGAAGATAGAAATTGAGAAAAGCATCACGGTGAAGGTGGGTGATGTGCCAGAAGATGAGGATGAGCAACTCTAGCTTGCAATTCAAAAGAGCTTAGCCAACCAAGAAGAACAATGGTATTATAGCAGTGAAGAGGACGTGAATGAGGTAGGCGTCCAGAGCCTAACCCGCAGTGGGCGAGTATACAATCCCGAGAGCAGTGTTCAGGCTAAGGGAAAAGAGATTGCTGTAGATGGAACAAAGAAGAAAGTAACAGAGAAAGGCGGAGAGGAGCCAAAAGAGAAAAAGAAAGAGGAGGAGGTAGTGAAAGGGCACAAAAAGACTGTCGAGATTGGAGAAAGCAGTCAGAATAGGGTACCTAGTGGGGTGACCGCCAGTTCAGTACTGAGTCAGTTGCAAACAACAAGAGCAGATATTTCAATATGGGACTTGCTGATAGCATCTAAGGAGCATAGAGAAGCTTTACTTGAAGCCATGACTTTTGTCAGAGTGCTGGCTCGGATTCAAAGTGTTGATATGATCAACGTGCTACAGCGAAGAATAGGCGAGGTCACTTTCTTTGACTCGGACCTCCCACCAGAAGGAAGAAACCACTGTAAGCCATTGTACATCCAGATTACCGTCAATGGACGTGATACCCGGAACGTGATGGTGGATAACGGATCAGCACTGTGCGTATGCCCGTTGAAGATGCTATCTAAGTTTAAAATCGACGAATCAGAACTTGAGCCATCAAATATGGTGGTCAAAGCTTATGACAACACCATGCGGAGTGCAAGAGGAACTTTTAAAGCGAAGATATCCACAGGGGCCGTGGAAAGCTGGGTAGACGTGGTTGTGCTTGATATCTTGGCCAACTATGCTCTTTTGTTGGGAAGACCCTGGCTCCATCCTTTAGGTGCAGTTCCGTCCACTCTGCACAGAAAAGTAAAAATTCCATGGGGTGCTGATGTGGTGACAGTCAACGCGCAAGAGGATTTGAATGTGGCAACAGTGGAAGGCTTAGAGTTGGCGATACCGTTTTCGGGTTTTCAGGTGGCAGTAATCGATGCACCCACCACTGAGAGCAAGAGTGCAGTGAATAGAATGAGTCCTTTCTCAAGGAAGATGATGAAGAAAATGCAATGGCAGTATGGCAAAGGTTTGGGTCGGGAGCTGCAAGGAAGGTTTGAACCTCTCTCATCGGCATTTGGACAGCAAGACAAGCGCGGATTGGGATATTCTAAAAATAGAAAGAAGGAAAGGTATGAGATTCGGTCTCCAGTCAGAGGGTCAAATTTGAATCATATCTTTTTTATTCCATAAGCCGAAGGAGAATTTCAGAGTAGGGGGAAGACCTACCCCAGCTTGGAGATATTTATGACTGATTATGAGGAGAGGCTAATCAAGTCGCCCGAACCTTCCTTGGAACAGCTGGTGGATGGAACTGAGTTTATGATGTGTATGACAGAAGCAAGCACCGAATCTGAGTGGTCAAAGAAGATATCTGAGTTTGAAGACTTTTTGGGGATTGGGGATGAAGCTTCCAAGCTGGTGCAAGAGCAGAAGGCCAAGGCACGGATCCTCCAGTCAGTTCTAGCTGCTGAAGATGCCGAAGAGGCAGAGAGGAAGGTATTGAAGATGAAGCTAGTGGAAGAGAAAGTGGAAGCTACCCCGGAGGAAGAAGAAGGTGCAGATGCCGATGAAGTAATCCAGACAATAAAGAACACTTGTAATGAATGTATTGAACAGGCAATTAATCCTGTGTTTTGCTTTTCTGATGCTTGTTTTGAAAACAATATGGATGGTTTTCCTCTATTATTTCAATCAATGGAAGTGAACTTTGACTACTTGTTTTCTTATTTTCCTGATTGTCATGTTCATGGCATTGATTATACCACATGCATATTTGACATAAATGCATTGCATCATTTTGCATTTAACTTAAGCACCACTGAAGATCCTAAAATAATCGAAATCGGATAAGACTTTAAACTTGAGCTCAGACAGGATCTTCAAGAATGCATTAGAAAAAAATTCAGAGGTATTTGCCTGGAGCTATGCGGACATGCCAGGGATCGACAGATCAATAGCAGAGCACTTCATTCCTACTGATCCGAGTGTTAAGCCAGTAAAGCAGAAAAGGAGAAGGGTCAGACCAGAGTGGCAGGATAAGATCAAAGCTGAAGTCCAGAAGCAGTTGGATGCAGGATTCTTAGAAGTAGTTCACTATCCGGAATGGTTGGCAAATATAGTCCCAGTGCTGAAGAAAGGCGGGAGGATAAGGGTCTGTGTTGATTACAGGGACCTGAACAAAGCCTCGCCTAAAGATGACTTTCCACTTCCGCACGTAGATGTTTTGATTGACAGTGCTGCCGGAATGGGATGTTATTCTATCATGGACGGATTCTCCGGATACAACCAAATACTGATGGCTTTAGTGGACAAGCACAAGACGGCCTTCACCACGGATTTCGGAATGTTTTGCTATAGAGTAATGCCATTTGGATTGAAGAACGCCGGGGCAACATACCAGAGAATGGCTACAACGCTATTTCATGATATGATCCATAAAGGGCTAGAAGTATATGTGGATGACATGGTGATCATGACAAAAACACAGGAAGAACACACAGAGATGTTGGAAAAGTTCTTTGCACGGGTCAAGCAGTATAACTTGAGACTCAATCCCAAGAAGTGCGTATTCGGAGTAACGAAAGGGAAATTGTTAGGTTTTGTCGTAGGACCTAACGGGATTGAGGTTGACCCCGACAAAATAAAAGCCATTCAGGATATGGAACCGCCAAGAATAGAACGTCAGGTGAGAAGCTTCTTAGGTAAAATTCAGTACATCAGCAGGTTTATTTCGAGGTTATCCATCACCTATGCTCCAATTTTCAAGCTACTGAAGAAGAATCAGCCAGTTAAGTGGAATGAGGGTTACCAGAAAGCCTTCGACCACATAAAGAAATACTTGATGAATCCACCGGTGCTCAGTTCACCAAGACTAGGAGAACCTCTGATCTTGTATCTGTCTGTAGAAGATGCAGGAGTTGGAGCAATGTTGGTACAGCCGGACGCTGCTGGAGTAGAAAAGGCCATTTACTATATTAGCAAGAAACTACTGCCTATAGAGGAGAAATACAACTTGGTGGAGAAAACATGCATGGCAGTAGTGTGGTCGATAAAGAAGTTGAGGCCTTACTTTGATTCCTTCAAGGTCACTTTTGTCTCCAAAATTGATCCTTTGAAGTATTTGCAAAGAACGCCTACTCTAGAGGGACGATTGTCTAAGTGGTTAATTCAGATGTCTAGCGTGGATGCAGAATTTGTAACGAAGAAAACGGTCAAGGGTCGGGCTGTAGCAGAATTCCTGGTAGAGAATCCAATTACAAGTGATGAACCTTGGGAATTAGAGTTTCCAGATGAGCACTTACTATGTATCGAAACAGGGGCTTGGAAATTGTACTTTGATGGATCAGCCAACAGAAATGGAGCCGGAGCTGGTATTGTAATTGAAGCACCTAATGGCGAGGTTACCACGATGTGCAAGAGATTGTTGTTCCCGGTCACTAACAACATGGCTGAATATGAAGCATGCATCATGGGAATGGAAGCTCTCCTTGCATCCGGTGCTAAGGAGGTCGAGGTAATAGGAGATTCGTTATTGGTTATTGAACATGCTAACGAGAGATGGAAGGTAGAGGAAGAAAGGCTGAAGCCCTATGTCGAGTACTTGTTGAAGAAGGCAGCACTATTCGATAAGATCACTTTCACTCACATAGGAAGAACCTATAACAGAATTCCAGATATTGCCTTGGCAAATTTAGCATCGGCTTGGCAGGATTTGAGTAAAGTTCCGAAGAAGCCATTTATCATTACCACAGCCAATATCCCGTGCTATAAAGAACATTTTGTGAACCAGGTAGAGTCAGAGGAAGAACCCTGGTTTACGGATATTCTGAGGTATATGAAAGACGGTACTTTTTCTGATGATGCGACGAAAGAAGACCGCGTAGTTCTCAGAAAAATGGCTTTGAATTATGTTCTAGCCGATGGTGAAATCTATAGAAGAGCTTGGGATGGGATGTTGCTGAGATGCGTGAGTAAGAAAGAGGGAGAAGACATAATGAGGAAGGTGCATGAAGGAGTGTGTGGTACTCATCTAAGTGGCATGAGCCTAGCAAGAAAAATCATGAGGCAGGGTTATTTCTGGATGCAGATGGAAGGTGACTGTGTTCAGTATGTGCCTCATTGCAAAGCTTGCCAATATCATGACAATAAAAGCCACTTACCTGCTGTTGAACTCCATCCGACAACTCCTTCTTGGCCTTTTTCTGCATGGGGTATAGACGTCATCGGCAAAATCTCGCCAGCAGCATCGAACGACCATCAGTATATATTAGTTGCAGTTGACTACTTCTCTAGATGGATTGAGGCTCAGTCTTACAAAACCTTAACCGCCAAACATGTGGCTAGATTCATTGAATAGAACATTTTCTGTCCCTATGGTGTTCCCCATCACATAGTTACAGATAACGGTTCTCATTTTCAAGCAGATGTTGGCCAATTGCTTTATAGATATAAGGTTGAGCATCACCATTCTTCTCCTTATCGCCCTCAGGCTAATGGCGCAGTAGAAGCTGCGAATAAGGAGATCAAAAGAATCCTGTCGAAGATGTGTGAAAGGTACAGAAGCTGGGCTGAGAAACTTCCTTTCGCGCTCTGGGGGCATCGCACTACATTCAAATCAGTAAATGGAGCTTCTCCTTTCGAACTTGTATATGGAATGGAGGCAGTGTTACCAATAGAGCTCGAAAAGAAGTCTCTCAGGGTTTTGGTAGAAGCCGGTCTGACCGAAGAGGAATGGGTCAAGAAGAGATATGAAGATTTGGCGCTCTTAGACGGAAGAAGACTGAGTGCTCGATTCCAGGATCAGATGAGAAAAAGAAAGATTGCTCGTTTCTACAATAAACGGGTACATCCAAGGGCATTAAAGAACGGAGATTTGGTTTTGATAAGATTATTGGATCACGCAGCCCAGAATCATCCTGGTGGGAAATTTAAGCCCAACTGGCATGGACCGTTTAGAGTTCACAAGTTATTAGCAAAAGGCGTCGCTGAATTAGTCACCATGGAAGGGAAGCCTGTCAACCGAATTGTCAATTAGGACCAAATGAAGAGATTCTATGCCTGAAATGATGATTTCGATTAAAAAAAAAATCAGCTAAGTTGAAAACCCGAAAGGGCGGCTTAGGCAAAAATTAAGCTCGCTAGGTTGAAAACCCGAAAGGGCGGCCTAGGCAAAAGTTAGAGCATATAAAAAATCATAATAAAAGATAAAAGTTTTGGGATCGACGCGTGATGCTTAGTTTAAATGCAGGATCTATGCCATGCGTTCGTGACAAATTTGTGATTAGTTGGTCAACGCCATCAACTCGACTTGAAGGAGAATAGGAGATCGAATAGTTAGAGCAAATGACCATTGTATTAAAATAAATTCTTTTTACTTCTTTATAATGTTGAAAAGAAGTAAGATCAATAAAGGATTTGAATTTCACAATTTTTCTTTTTGTTCCGGGGTTATGGTCGAAGAATGCAAGACCTTCCTCTTTGCTTATTTGAATAAAGATCAACTCATCTGGTTTAAAATGTTCTGGCTGTTGGTCCTGCCTAAACAATGAACTCTTTTAAGACGTTGATCAGAGGGATGAGCACCATTTTCTCAGTGATTTCCCTGGAAAGATCAATATAAAACCATGAATAAACCTTAGTACTCATGTAGGTTCATGCATACATAAAGAAGTTACATTTGTTATTTTTTTGTCTGATTTGTGCAGGTAATAAAATAATCACCCCATTCTTTGTTATTTCCTAGTGTAAGCTTTTATCTTTACATAATAATCTCTTTCTTATGAGCTTTCATTTATTAACCCGAGGGCAGGAGGCCCAAATAGCTAACGCAACAAATGATTTCGAAAGAAAAAAAATTTTTTGTTGTCTGTTGTTGATTCATGTGTGCAGAAAAAGCAGGAATTAATAAAGACAGAATCATCGGGATCATTAATTAAAAGGAGCGCAGGTACATTCAAATAAAAGCTCATGGTCTGAGTACAAAAGAAAAGCAACAAACAACAGTTTATTCTAGTGGGGCCTATTAGCAGAGGCCAATCTTCACAGAGCATAACATCATTATGGGGTAAAGAACCAGTTGGCATATGCGGGTGTCATGGTGTCCTACATCGTTCCTTCATCTAAATACACGGTGTTTCGATTTCGCCAACGATCAGCCAAATTGGTCAACAGATGTGGTGTTATCAAACCACTCTCGAAGTTATGGATTCTGGGAACACGCTGTATCATCCCACATTGACGGCTGATCCTATCGGGGAAATAGGCCATGGAACGGTCTAGACTGGCATACAACACATAGTTGAGGTACTGTCGGTCGTGACCAGTCTGATTCTCCACCAAGGACAAGTCCACTGAATTGTAGGGTTACCCCCAAAATCGAAGCGTCTCCGAGACTGAGATTGAAAGATGGCAAGCCAATAGGTTGGAATTAAGCGAATTGGAACCGGGGGAATCAGGCTTAACTTGTCTAGAGCCCAGGCTTGCAATAGCAGTGGACAACCACGATGATGAACATTGAAGTTGGTGATGTGAAGGGCAATATCCCTGACCCAACACATTGTTTCTCCCATGATCATCATAAAGACAGTATGATGGTACAATTGCATGTCACGAACAATGGTCAGAAGTCGGAAATCTCCGATTCCAGGTTGACGATTCTTCATGGCATACACATTCAACAGCAAGAAGCAGCAAGCTCGAATCCAAGAGAGATTTAGATCAATGGAAGAAACCCTGCTCAGGAAAGGTTGCAAGGGAAGGCCTTGATCCACGTTTATGCCATCAGGAAGGTAAATCGGACACAAGGCCGCAATCTCAGCTAGATCATACCTAGGACCTGGAGGTAAAGCCAGAGTTTCATCTTGATTAGGATGATGATCCATCACGGCACACATCTCCTCGTAGGTCGGAGTTACTTCAGAGTCTTCAAACCGGAAAACCATGGTGTTAGGATTAAAATGAGTAACGAGCCAAGACAAGAAACCATAGTCAGGTTTTAAGTCTTTGAAATGTTTCAGCCAAACGAGCTGGTTCATAGGAGGAACTTGCCATAGGTCATCAGGAATGGATTGAACAAAGGATGAGACTTGGTTTCTGAAGGCCATGGAAAAGGATTATCCAAGAAACTGATTTGCTTTGAATGCTGGATGTGAAGGAGATATGAAGGGAAACCCCTATTTATAGAAGGCTAAAAGCACCGATGAGCGAAGCATTGTCATTATCCGACATGATGTCTGCTTTCAAGGGTAGTTGGAAAGGTATTCATGTATGGACTGCTTGGGTTGGTGAGCACTTAAACCCGCATTGATCAATAAGAAGGACGGTTTATACAATCAGACGGTTGAATTTTTATGACACATTAATCGTCCTGTCAGGTAAGTACTACGATCCACTTCTATTTAGTAATTGATTTTTGTCGTATTTCATTTTAAATCCGTTATTTTATTCTTTATTTATTTCATCTTATTTCATTTATTCATTTACAATAAATCGGTCCATGGACCGCTAACAAGGTGGACCGCTTTTGTAAATAAACGGGACACTGCTGTTTCGTGTTTTATTTTTGCAGGAATAAGACTTCACAGTTGCAAAACATAAACACATACGACAATGTAATAAAAGCAAAATATTATAGAAATATAAATGATATCATGAAAAATAATGATATAACTGTACAGTCATCCTAAAAATAATAATGATATAATAAAATACCACTAAATGTTCAAAATGTTCAAAAAGTGTTCAAAATGGCTAAGTCATGGAGCAGGACTACCGCTGCCTACGGCTTGGACCAACAGCAGCCTGAGGGGGTGGAGACAATGGTGCATCATTGGAAGAAGAGCCGTCCTCATCCTCCTCAGAGGAGTCGAGCGGGATGCCCTCAACTTCCAACCTCGTCCGAAGCCAGTCTACCTCCGCCTGGAGTCGGCTCACAGCGCTAGACTGGCGAGACTGATGCCTCCGCAGCCTACCGATCTCTAGGTCCTTTAAACGAAGATGTGTAAGGAAAGATAAAAAAAATAATAATAAGGAAGAAGCATAAGACACAAGAAGGCTATACTTACTCGCTCATGCCGCTCGGAGTAGAGCCGACCGATGTATGATCGGGCAAACCCAAACCGCTGGCAAATCTCCGGGTACCTCTTGGCCGGCACCTGCAAACAAGAAAAATCCATCAAAAAGGCTATTCAGGTAAAGTGCTCTTAACTTTGTAAATTCGGTTTATAACTCACATGTGTAGTGTGCTCAGGGTCCAGCTACACCGGGGGAGGAGCCTGCCGAAGATCAGCAGGAATGATGATGCCCGAGCCCAAGCCTAGACCAAGATCCAGCACCACCTCCATGCCCGGTGGGAACGGGACGTCACCCAGTACTACACCGGCCGGTCTAGCCGGAACAGCCGCAACACCCCTCTCAGCCGCTGCCTCTGCCCTGTAGTGAGCCGCAGTCTTGTGCGTCTTCTGCTCCTGCATTGAGTTACAGAGGAAGTAATGGTATCAGTGGTCTAAAACGGTGAAAATAATAATGAAAGTAAATAAGACCGAAGATCAGAAAAGTCACCTGGGTGTACTCGAGAATCTCGGGAAGCCGCGCCTGCATCTGAGAGGAGAAGTAAGTAGGGAAATCACCGACGGACAGAAAATCGTTCACCGAGAAGCCCCTGTACTCCACCTCCAGATCCTCCCGGGTCAAGCCCTCTAGGAGACACATGTGATGAGGAGGGGCATGAGGCACCCGCCGCTGTGCTGGAGCCACCGGAGTGTCATAAACCCTCTCTCCGAGGAAGTACCGATCAGCCCAGTACCCCCGCATCAGCAGCCTCGATCGGGTGTGCAACTCAGCCACCTACCGGCCTGGGTAGGTCCTCCAAGCCTCGCAGTCCCATGGAGTCAGGAAAAACTGCAAAAGAATAAGAAATCAGTGATTGGTGTGCATTTAAAAAAAAGAGAGAGAAGGGGAGAAAGCTAAGCTAAATGTTCAGAGATTCCCTTTGTACTTACATCGGACAACTCCCGGTCATTAAGGAAGCTCCTCCAGTACACAGGATCCTCGCCATTGGCATAAGTATGATGACAATGGGCTAGATAACGAGGGATCCTCCTAGACTCGATAGGAGAGTCGCCGCTTGGACCACCCGGATAGATACGGTACTCGTATGACCATACCTGCAATAGAGAAAGAAATGATATCAGTTGGTTGAACAGTTGAGAATGACAGAGAAGAAGCTGAAGAGTGAAAGAATGTTACCTCCAGAGGCCGGATGAACAGCCAGTTTGACTCACCGCTACCACGGGTCCAGACATCCAAACCGTGATAGAGATGAGCCAAAGCTAGCGTGGCCCAGTCGAAGGACCCGACCTGGCTCAAATCCCTTAGACATGCCAGCACCGGCGGGTCTCCCTTATTCTGGGAGGTGCATAGCAGCTGGGATGATATGATGTAGAAGAGGAAGGACCGAGCAGCCTGGTCCCTCTCCTCCCGAGTGTATGCAGGAGCAGTAGGTCGGGCCTCCACCGGCAACTCCCTCCAAGCAGCCAGCCTGGTCCTGATCCTCTCGGCCCAGAACCGAAAGACCACCTCATAAGACACGCATCCCTGCGCGATGTACCTAGTCTGTGTGGTCACACCGACCAGAGAACGGACTAGTTGAGCTCCGAGAGCAGCCGTCTGGTATCGAGCATCCAGTGGGGGAACTGGACCGGTGAAGCGGAGACCGGTGATGGCAGCGTAGTCCACAGGCGTCAGGGTCATCTCGCCGAACCCAAAGACGAATGTGTGTGTACAGTCGTTCCATCGCTCCATCAATGCATATCGCATAGCGGGTGGAAAACGGGGCTGTGTGCGGTGTAATCCTGCAGCATAATCCCTGAAGCCTGCAGCGACGACCCGAGCTCGCATGGGCGGGTCCAGCAAATCCCAGAAAGCAGAGGCATCAGTGGCTGATCCACCCGAGCGGGCCTTGCCCAGATCAACCTGTAAGAAAAATTTCCAATTTCAATAAATATGGCACTAACAATTATTCATTTTCTTCTATGATAGGAAAAATAAAAATCCAAATCTCGGTTTGAACCGTAGCTGCGTCACGCAACTACACAGCCGCGTCATGCGTCTACGCAGTTGCGTCACGCAACTTTGCCCAAGTTGTGCACCTTGAAGCACAACTGCGTTGCGCACCTCAGCACCCGCGCCACGCCACTCCACAGCTGCGTCACGCAACTGTTTGAAGTTTGTTGCCTTAAGAACAGATGCGCCACGCAACTACGCAGATGCGCCACGCATCTCGACAGTTGCGCATGCAACTGTTCTTCCAAAGAACAGCTGCGTGATGCAACTGTCGAAGGTACACAGTACTTTAATTTATGCCTAAATTCACTATGTTTGTGTTATTCTCATGCAATTTTCAGGGCAAAATCAAGTCGCCTAGAGATATCAATGAGCAAGCATCAATAAATCAAGTTCTAACACAATGAAAGGGGGATAAATCCTAAGTTCAAGGCAAGCTAGGGTTTTTTGGCGCCTCGAACAGTTGCGTCACGCAACTGTTCACACAAGAACAGCTGCGTCACGCAACTGTTCAAGCAGGAACAGCCACGCCACGCAACTCTTACCTGCGTGACGCGACTGTTGACGCACGCACAAACTGTAAAAATCAATCATATCGCTACAGCTACGGATCAAAAGCGGTAAAATCGAAGAAAATTTTTACTTACCTCTGTTTGAAAGCCACGCATCTGGCTCGTCTCGTATCTCACCGGGAACTCAGTGCCCGGCAACGGAAGGAGCTACAACGGCAGCATCCCTGGGGTCAATGGGTTCCGGCTCACCGGCACCGGCTCGCCGTCGAAGGTCGGAATATCCGATAGCGCCCCGAGGGTCTCCATCTCCGGAGTGTAAGCGGAAGCGAGGATTTCTGAGATCTGAGACATCGCTTTCAGTTGAAAAGTTCAGAGAGTTTTCAATTGCTTAGGGTTTGTGAATAAGTGAAAATGAATCGGTTAAGAGAGCAGTTACTTATAGTAAGCGGCTAGGCCCAAGCCCACTTCTCCAAGTCCAAAAAGCAATGGGCCCATTACCTTCTTTCAAGCCCAATAGGCCCGTGCGGCCTATTTAAAAGCCCAGGATGGTCCACTTCAGCAATTCGACGTCGATGTGCGGCTCGTACACTTCAGCAATTTTTGTTTACTCACCGCACAGGGGGGCAGAAACACCAAATTGCCCAGATTACCCTCAGGTAAGTTTTCTTTCAACCACCGTATCATAAAGGGTATACTCGAAAATACAAAATGCAGATAACAAATTTTTGCTAAATCTTTTATGCCAAAATTTTTGCTAAAACTTTTTGCAAAATGATTAAAATATGCCTACAAAAGTGGATATTTTTGGTCCGAGGCCGGAATTCCGGACTGGGGGCAAAAGTATAACCTTTTGCCTTAATGTGAATCCTTTTTCATAATTAACGCATGGGAACATGTGATGTTCCAATATTTTTCTAACAAAAGGCAAGGTTCGTTCGCACACGGATATTGCTCTTTTTCTTGTGAATAAATTTTCAGGCCAATCGGTGATGGTTTTTCGAAGCCGATAGGTCTTACTGATTAGTGATGGTGCATTGCGAAGCTAGTCAGAACAATTTCAAAACAGTGATGATGTATTGCGAAGCTGTTTGAACTCTCTTCCCCAGTCAATGATGTTGAGTTGCAAAGTTGACTAGGACAAAACCAACATCTTTCGGGCCGATCAAACTGAGTCTCGAGGATGCCTCTTCTAAACCGACTGGAGCCGATGAAGCCGATCAAACCGAGCTGAGTAGGTGGCCAGATCAAAGCCCTTCAAGCCGATCAAACCGAGCTTTGAAGACTTTTTCATTAAACCAACATCTTTCGGGCCGATCAAACTGAGTCTCGAGGATGCCTCTTCTGATCCGACTGGAGCCGACGAAGCCGATCAAACCGAGCTGAGTAGGTAGCCAGATGATCAAAATCAAAGCCCTTCAAGCCGATCAAACCGAGCTTCGAAGGTATCTTCGTCAAATCAATTTTGTTATTAATCCGACTGGAGCCGACAAAGCCGATCAAACCGAGCTGAGAAGGTGGCCAAGATGATTGAGTCAACATCTTCCCAAGCCGATCGAACTGAGCTTCGAGGGTGATTGCATGATAGAAGGCGCGTCAATGGACCACTTTAACATTAATTGTTTATACAATTAATGATAAAGTGGGGGGGGGGGGGGGCAAACTGTTGACGCGTAATTTTATGCCCCTACCTGACCCGGTGATGATATGAGGATAAGGGATAAGATATCACGATCAACCAGAAGTGTTTGAACCAAAATTTGAATCAAACCGCCCAAAGGAGCCTGACCCGCATTAGGGCTGCGTCACGCAGCTATTACCTGCGTGACGGCACTCCTAGTTGCGTCACGCAGCTCTAACAGGGCTGACACCTCTGGCGCACGCCCGTGCAACGGCCTGCACTGTTTGTATGGATACGCGGCAACTGTACGAAAAGTAAGCTGCGTCACGCAGCTTACGGTTGCGTTATGCGGGTATAACCTGCGTGACGCAGCTTGTTCTGTTGCCCTACCATATAAATACATCATTTTATGCTTGAAACGGGACTTTTGGACATTTTCTCTCATTTTTGCTCAAAAGATTTTAAGGCTTTAACCTAAATTTCTAATTAAACGGCCAGGGTTTTCTTCCCCAAGAACTCAAGTGAGTAAACTTGAGGAAGATCAAACCATTATACATTTGGTTTTGAAATCAAAAGAAAAATAAAAAAAAAGATAAAGAGAGAAAAAGAGAGAGAAGAAAGAAAAGAAAACGTTTGTTTGATAACCACATTTCTAGGATCGTGATACTACATCTCTGGACTAATTTCAGTACATTAGCAAGAACCATGGTTCACGGATTTTCTGATGATGCCACGAAAGAAGACCGTGCAGTTCTTAGAAAAATGGCTCTGAATTATGTTCTAGCCAATGGTGAACTTTACAGGAGAGCTTGGGACGGAATGTTGCTGAGATGCATGAGCAAGAAAGAAGGAGAAGACATAATGAGGAAGGTGCATGAAGGAGTCTGCGGTACTCACCTAAGCGGCATGAGCCTAGCAAGAAAAATCATGAGGCAAGGATATTTCTGGATGCAGATGGAAGGTGGCTGTGTTCAGTATGTGCGTCATTGCAAAGCTTGCCAATATCATGACAATAAAAGCCATTTACCTGCTGTTGAACTCTATCCGACAACTCCTTCTTGGCCTTTTTCTGCATGGGGTATAGACGTCATCGGCAAAATCTCACCAGCAGCATCGAATGGCCATCAGTATATATTGGTTGCAGTTGACTACTTCTCTAGATGGATTGAGGCTTAATCTTACAAAACCTTAACCGCCAAACATGTGGCTAGATTCATTGAACAGAACATTTTCTGTCGCTATGGTGTTCCCCATCACATAGTTACAGATATTGGTTCTCATTTTCAAGCAGATGTTGGCCAATAGCTTTATAGATATAAGGTTGAGCATCACCATTCTTCTCCTTATCGCCCTCAGGCTAATGGCGCAGTAGAAGCTACAAATAAGGAGATCAAAAGAATCCTGTCAAAGATGTGTGAAAGGTACAGAAGTTGGGCTGAGAAACTTCCTTTCGCGCTCTGGGGGCATCGCACTACATTCAAATCAGTAAACGGAGCTTCTCCTTTCGAACTTGTATACGGAATGGAGGCAGTGTTACCAATAGAGCTCGAAAAGAAGTCTCTCAAGGTTTTGGTAGAAGCTGGTCTGACCGAAGAGGAATGGGTCAAGAAGAGATATGAAGATTTGGCGCTCTTATACGGAAAAAGACTGAATGCTCGATTCCAGGATCAGATGAGGAAAAGAAGAATTGCTCGTTTCTACAATAAACGAGTACATCCAAGGGCATTAAAGAACGAAGATTTGGTTTTGATCAGATTATTGGATCATGAAGCCCAGAATCATCCTGGTGGGAAGTTCAAACCCAACTGGCATGGACCGTTCAGAGTTCACAAACTATTAGCAAAAGGCGCCGCTGAATTGCTCACTATGGAAGGAGAGCCTGTCAACTGAATCGTCAATCAGGACCAAATGAAGAGATTCTATGCCTGAAATGATGATTTCGATTAAAAAAAAAAAAATTTCAGCTAAGTTGAAAACCCGAACGGGTGGCTTAGGCAAGAATTAAGCTCGCTAGGTTGAAAACCCGAAAGGGCGGCCTAGGCAAAAGTTAGAGCATGAATAAAAATAATAATAATAATAATAAAATAAAAACAAAAAAATTTTCGCGGGATCAACGCGTGGTGCTTAGCTTAAATGCAGAATTCATGCCATGCGTTCGTGATAAATGTGTGATTGGTTGCTCAACGCCATCAACCCGACTTGAAGGAGAATAGGAAATCGAGTAGTCAGAGCAAATGACCATTGTATTAGAATAAACTTTCTTTACTTCTGTATAATGTTGAAAAGAAGTAAGATTAATAAAAGATTTGAATTTCAAAATTTTTCTTTCTGTTCCGGGGTTATGGTCGAAGAATGCAAGACCTTCCTCTCTGCTTATTTGATCAAAGATCGACTCATTTGATCTAAAATGTTCCGGCTGTTGGCCCTGCCTAAAAAATGAACTCTTTTAAGACGTTGATCAGAGGGACGAGCACCATTTTCTCAGTGATTTCCCTGGAAAGATCAATATAAAACCATGAATAAGCCCTAGCACTTGCATAAGTTCATGCATACATAAAGGAGTTACATTTGTCATTTTTGTTTGAGTTTTGCAGGTAATAAAATAGTCACCCCATTCTTTGTTATTTCTCAGTGTAAGCCTTTATTTTTATAGAATAATTTTTCTTATGAGCTTTCATTTATTAACCCGAGGGCTGGAGGCCCAAATAACTAATGCCACAAACAATTTCGAAAGAAAAAGTTTGTTGTATGTTGTTGATTCATGTCTGCAGGAAACAGGAATTAATAAAGACAGGATCATCGGGATCATTAATTAAAAGGAGAACAGATACATTCAAATAAAAAGCTCATGGCCTGAGTACAAAAAAAAAACACAACAAAACAAACAACAATTTATTCCAGTGGGGCCTATCAGCAGAGGCCAATCCTCACAAGAGCATGATATCATTATGGGGTAAAGAACCAGTTGGCATATGCGGGTATCACGGTGTCTTGCATCGTTCCTTCATCTAAATACACGGTGTTTCGATTTTGCCAACGGTCAACCAAATTGGTCACCAGATGTGATGTTATCAGACCACTCTCGAAGTTATGGACTCTGGGAACACGCTGTATCATCCCGTATTGACGGCTGATCCTATCAGGAAAATAGGTCATAGAACGGTCTAGACTGGCATACAACACATAGTTGAGATTCATACTTCCGGTTGTGACCAGTCTAATCCTCCACCAAGGACAAGTCCACCGAATAGTAGGGTTACCACCAAAATCGGAGCGTCTCCGAGACCGAGATTGAAAGATGGCAGTCCCGTAGGTCAGAATCAAGCGAGCTGGAACTGGAGGAATCAGGCTTAATTTGTCCAGAGCCCAGGCTTGCAATAGCAGTGGACAACCGCGATGATGAACATTGAAGTCGACGATATGAAGGGCAATATCCCTGACCCAACACATTGTTTCTCCCATAATCATCATAAAGACAGTATGATGGTACAATTGCATGTCACGGACAACGATCAGAACTCGGAAATCTCCAATTCCAGGTTGGCGATTTTTCATGGCATACACATTCAATAGCAAGGAACAGCAAGCTCGGATCCAAGGGAGATCTAGATCAGTAGACAAAACCCCGTTCAAGAAAGTTCCAAAGGAAGGCCTTGATCCACATTTATGCCATCAGGAAGGTAAACCGGACACAAGGCCGCAATCTCAGCTAGGTCATACCTAGGACCTGGGGGTAAAGCCGGAGTCTCGTCTTGATCAGGATGATGATCCATCACGGCACACATTTCCTCGTAGGTCGGAGTCACTTCAGAGTCTTCAAACCAGAAAACCATGGTGTTAGGATTAAAATGGGTAACAAGCCAAGACAAGAAACCATAGTCAGGTTTTAAGTCTTTGAAATATTTCAGCCAAACAAGCTGGTCCATAGGAGGAACTTGCAATAGACCGTCAGGAATAGATTGGACAAAGGATGAGACTTGGTTTCTGAAGGCCATGGAAAAGGATTATCCAAGAGACTGGTCTGTGTTGAAAGTTGGATGTGAAGTGAAACCCCCATTTATAGAAGGGTAAAGGGACCGATGAGCGAAGCATCGTCATTGTCCGACATAATGACCACTGTCAAGGGTAGTTGGAAGGACATTCATGTATGGACTGCTCGGGTTGGTGAGCACTTAGACCCGCATTGATAAATAAGAAGGACGGTTTGTACAACGAGGAGGTTGAATCTTTATGACCGCGTTAATCGCCCTGTCAGGTAAGTACTATGATCCACTGTTATTTGGTAATTGATTTTTGTCGTATTTCATTTTAAATCCATTATTTTATCCTTTATTTATTTCATTTTTTATTATTATCATTTCATTTATAATAAATTGGTCCATGGACCACTAACAAGGTGGACCGCTTTTGTAAATAAACGGGACACCGTCCTCTTTTTCGTATTTTTGTATTTGTGTTTTATTTTTGCAGGAACAAGACTTCACAGTTGTAAAATATAAACACATACAACAATATAATAAAAGCAAAATATTATAAAAAATGTAAATAATACCATAAAAAAAATAAATAATAATAATATAATTGTACAACCATCCAAAAAATAATTTAATACTACTAAATGTTCAAAAAATGTCAAAAATGGCTGAGACGCAGAGCAGGACTACCGCCGCCTACGGCTCGGACCAGCAGGAGCCTGGGGGGGCGGAGACAGTGGTGCATCATCAGAAGAAGAGCCGTCCTCATCCTCCTCGGAAGAATCAAGCGGGATGCCCTCAACCTCCAGCTTCATCCGAAGCCGCTCTACCTCTGCCTGGAGTCGGCTCACAGCTCTAGATTGACGAGACTGATGCCTCCGCAACCTCCCGTTCTCCAAATCCTGTAAAAGCAAAGATATGTAAAAAGGTTTACGAAAAATAAGAGACGAAAAAAAAAAAAGGTAAATGTGTAAAATTCATACCAGCTCATGCTGCTCGGAGTATAGTCGACCGATGTAGGATCGGGCAAACCCGAACCGTTGGCAAATCTCCTGATACCTTTAGGTCGGCACCTGCGAACAAAAGAAAAATCCATTAAGAAGATACTCAGGTAAAGTGCTTCTAACTTTGTAAATTTGGTTTATGACTTACATGTGTAGCGTGCTCAGGGTCCAACTGCACTGGAGGAGGAGCCTGCCGAAGATCAGCAGGAATAACGATGCCAGATCCCAAGCCTAGACTAGGATCTAGCACCACCTCCATACCCGGAGGGAACGGGATGTCACCCAGCACTACACCGGCCGGTCCAGCCGGAGCTGTTGCAGCACCCGCTCCAGCCGCTGCCTCTGCCCGGTAGTAAGCCGCAGTCTTGTGCGTCTTCCACTCCTGCGTTGAGTTACAGAGGGAAGTAATGGTATCTGTGATCTAAAACAGTGAAAATAATAATGAAAGTAAATAAGACTGAAGATCAGAAAAGTCACCTGAGTATACTCGAGAATCTCAGGAAGCCGCGCCTGCATCCGAGAGGCGAAGTAAGAGGGGAAGTCACCGACGGACAGAAAATCGTTCGCCGAGAAGCCTCTGTACTCCACCTCCATGTCCTCACGGGTCAAGCCCTCCAGGAGACACATATGCCGAGGAGGGGCATGAGGCACCCTCTGCTGTGCTGGAGCTACCGGAGTGTCGAAAACTCTCTCTTCGAGGAAGTATCGGTCGACCCAGTATCCTCACATCAGCAGCCTCGACCGGGTGTGCAACTCAGCCAGCTCCAGGCCCGGGTAGGTACTCCAGGCCTCGCAATCCCATGGAGTCAGGGACAGCTACAAAAGAAGAAGAAATTAGTATTTGTTGTGCATTAAAATAAAAAGAGAAGAAGATAAGCTAAATATTCAGAGGTTCTGTTTGTACTCACATCAGACAGCTCCCAGTCATTAAGGAAGCTCCGCCAGTACTCGGGATCCTCGCCACTGGCATAAGTGTGATGGCAGTGGGCCAGATAATGGGGAATCCTCCTGGACTCGACGGGAGAGTCACCGCTCGGACCGCCCGGATAGATACAGTACTCATAGGACCATACCTGCAGCAGAGAAAGAAATTACATCAGTTAGTTGAACAGTTGAGAATGACAAATAAAAAGCTGAAGAGTGAAAGAATGTTACCTCTAGAGGCCGGATAAACAGCCAGTTTGACTCACCGCTACCACGGGTCCAGACATCCAGATCGTGATAGAGATGAGCCAAACCGAGTGTGGCCCAGTCGAAGGATCCGCCAGTACTCGGGTCTCCCTTATTCTAGGAGGTGCATAGCAGCTGGGACGAGATAATGTAGAACAAGAAGGACCGAGCAGCCTGGTCCCTCTCCTCCCGAGTATACGCAGGAGCAGCAGGTCAGGCCTCCTCCAGCAACTCCCTCCAAGCCTCCAAACGGGTCCTGATCCTCTCGGCCCAGAACCCGAAGACCATCTCATAAGACATACACCCCTGCACGGTGTACCGAGTCTGTGTGGTGACACCGAGCAAGGAGCGGACTAGTTGGGCCCCGAGAGTGGCCGTCTGATACCGAGCATCCAGTGGGGGAGCCGGGCCAGTGAAGCGAAGGCCGGTAATGGCAGCATAGTCCACGGGCGTGAGCATCATCTCGCCGAACCCGAAGATGAAGGTGTGCGTACAATCGTTCCACCTCTCCATCAATGCATATCGCATAGCGGGCAGGAAACGAGGCTGCGTGCGACGCAATCCTGCAGCGTAATCTCCGAAGCCTGCAGCGACGACCTGAGCTCGCTTAGGCGGGTCCCGCAGATCCCAGAAGGCGGAGGCATCAGTGGCTGATCCACCCGAGCGGGCCTTGCCCAGATTAACCTGTAAGAAAAATTTCCAATTTCAATAAATATAACACTAACAACTGTTCATTTTCTTCTATGGCAGGAAAAATAAAAAAACCAAAATTCGGTTTGAACCGTAGCTGCGTCACACAACTACAAAGCCGCGTCACGCGTCTACACAGCTGCATCACGCAACTTTGCCCAAGTTGCGCATCTTGAAGCACAGCTGCGTCGCACACCTCAGTGCCCGCACCACGCCACTCCATAGCTGCGTCACACAACTGTTAGAAGTTTATTACCTTAAGAACAGATGCGCCACACAACTAGGCAGATGCGCCACGCACCTTGACAGTCGCGGCATGCAACTGTTGACGATTTTTCCTCGTCGACGAATAGTCACGTCACGCAACTGTTCTTCCAAAGAACAGCTGCATGACGCAACTGTCGAAGGTACGCAGTACTTTGATTTCAACCTAATTTCATTATGATTGTGTTGTTTTCATGCAAATTTCAGGGTAAAATCAAGTCGCCTAGAGATACCAATAAGAAAATATCATCAAATCAAGCTCTAACACAATGAAAAAGGGTCGATTCTAAAGTTCAAGGCAAGCTAGGGTTTCTGGCGCCTCGAACAGTTGCGTCACGCAACTGTTCACTCAAGAACAGCTGCGTCACGCAACTGTTCATGGAAGAACAGCTGCGCCACGCAACTCCTACCTGCGTGACGCAACTGTTGACGTAGGCATAAACTCA
Organism: Jatropha curcas; assembly: GCF_041381405.1. NCBI lineage: Eukaryota > Viridiplantae > Streptophyta > Magnoliopsida > Malpighiales > Euphorbiaceae > Jatropha > Jatropha curcas. Next base: position 13,835,094 of record NC_143158.1, on the reverse strand, counting down.
AAAAAAGGGTCATATACTACGAATAACGGATCAAAAGCGGTAAAAAAACAAAAAAAGAGAGAGGAATTTTTTTACTTACCTCGGACTGAAAGCCGCGCATTCAGCTCGTCTCGTATCTGACCGGGAATTCCGTGCCCGGCAACGGCAGAAGCTGCAGCGGTCGTGTCCCGGGGGTCAACGGATTCCGGCTCACCGGCACCGGCTCGCCGTCAAAGGTAGGCATATCCGGTAGGGCCCCGAGGGTCTCCATCTCTGGAGTGTAGGCGGAAGCAGGGATTTCAGAGAGTTGAGACATCTTTCTCGGTTGAAAGTTCAGAGAATTCTCAATTGCTTAGGGTTTGTGATAAGTAAAAGTGAATCGATTGAGAATGAAAGTTACTTATAGTGAACAGTTGGGCCAAAGCCCACTCCTCCGAGCCCAAAAAGGGGACGGGCTCATTATCCCTTTTCGAACCCAACAGGCCCGTGCGGCCCATTTAAAAAAAAAAAAAAAAAAAAAAACCACGACGGTCCACCTTGGCAATTCGACGTCGATGTGCGGCTTGCACACTTCAGCAATTTTTGTCTACTCACCGCACAGGGGGCAAGAGCATCAAATTGCCCAGATTACCCTCAGGTAAGTTTTCTTTTAAACACTATATCATAAAGGATATACTTGAAAATACAGATAACAATTTTTGTTAAGTCTTTTATGCCGAAATTTTTGGTAAAATTTTTGCAAAAATAATAATAATGCGCTTACAAAAAGTGAATACTTTTGGTTCTAGGCCGGAATTCCGGACTGGGAGCAAAAGTATGACCTTTTGCCTTAATGTGAATCTTTGCATGGGAACGTATGATTTTCTAATATTTTTCTAACAAAAGGCAAGGTTCGTTTGCACACGGATATTGCTCTTCTTCTTTTGAACAATTTTTCAGGCCAACCGGTGATGGTTTTTCAAAGCCGCTAGGTCCTACTGATTAGTGATGGTGTATTGCGAAGCTAATTAGAACAATTTCAAAACAGTGATGATGTATTGCGAAGCTGTATGAAATTTCTCCCCCAGTCAATCATGATGAATTGCGAAGTTGACCAGGGTAAAATCGACATCTTTCGAGCCGATCAAACCGAGCCTCGAGGATGCCTTTTCTAAACCGACTGGAACCAACAAAGCCGATCAAACCGAGCTGAGTAGGTGGCCAGATCAAAGCCCTTCAAGCCGATCAAACCGAGCTTTGAAGACTTTGTCATCAAATCAACATCGTTCGAGCCGATCAAACCGAGCTTCGAGGATGTCTCTTCAGATTCCACTAGAACCAACGAAGCCGATCAAACCGAGCTGAGAAGGTGACCAGACATTCAAAATCCTTTAGGACGATCAAACCGAGCCTCGAAGGTGTCTTTCAAGTCGATCAAACCGAGCTTTGAAGTCATTCACATGCTGGATGGAAACCGACCAAGTCGATCAAACCGAGCTTAGGAGGTGACCAGACGGTTAATTCAGCATCTTTCCAAGCCAATCAAACTGAGCTTCGAAGATGATTGCCTGATAGAAGGCGCGTCAATGGACCACTTTAACATTAATCGTTTGTACGATTAATGATAAAGCGGGGGGGGGGGGGGGGCAAACTGTTGACGCGTAATTTTATACACCCACCTGACCCGATGATGATATGAGGACAAGGGATAAGGTATCACGATAAACCAGAAGTGTTTGAACCAAAAATTGAACCAAACCGTCCAAAGGAGCCTGACCCGCGTTAGGGCTGCGTCATGCAGCTATTACCTGCGTGATGACACTCCTAGTTGCGTCACGCAGCTCTAACAGGGCTGACGCCTCTGGCGCGCGCCCGTGCAATGGCCTGCACTGTTTGTATGGATACGCGGCAACTGTACGAAAAGTAAGCTGCGTCACGCAGCTTATGGTTGCGTTACGCGGGTATAACCTGCGTGACGCAGTTTGTTCTGTTGCCCTACCATATAAATACATCATTTTATGCTTGAAATGGGACTTTTGGACATTCTCTCTCATTTTTGCTCAAAAGATTTAAGGCTTTAACCTAAATTTCTAATTAAACGGCCAGGGTTTTCTTCCCCAAGAACTCAAGTGAGTAAACTTGAGGAAGATCAAACCATTATACATTTGGTTTTGAAATCAAAAGAAAAATAAAAAAAAAAAGATAAAGAGAGAAAAAGAGAGAGAAGAAAGAAAAGAAAACGTTTGTTTGATAACCACATTTCTGGGATCGTGATACTACATCTCTGGACTAATTTCAGTACATGCAATCCTCAAATCTGAGGGCTAGGTAACTATTCTAACCCTTCTTTTTCATTTACAGCATTTTGTGTCTTAAAAATCTCATTTTCATAAGTATTTAGTTGGTTTGTGATTGTTAAAACGTAATTTTGCCCGCTGTTGGACTTTTCTGAGTTGTGTTTAATCACTTTTGACATAAAAGACATGTAAAAAAGGTAGTTTGAAAGGTAGTTGCGGACCAGAGCAGCCGCGTCACACAGCTACTACTTGCGTGACGCGACTGTTCATGTCCAAAAGCCCTTAACCTAGAACTGGACCACCCGCGTGACGCATCTATTCGTATACTCAGTTTTTCGTTTCATCTTTATATTCATGGTTAATCAACGTATATGTGTATTTTAATGATGTCGCGAACAGCTCCGTCACGTAGCTAGGAGTTCAGTCACGCGACTGTTCTTCATAGAACACCCGCGTGACGCAACTGTTCTAGTCTCCAGGGTAATAACCATAGTTGTGCCACGTGACTGTTCTTCATAGAACACCCGCGTGATGCGACTATTCTAAATTCCAGAATAAATAATGAGAGTTGCGCCACGCGACTGTTCTTCATAGAACACCCGCGTGACGCGACTATTCTAAATTCCAGAATAGTTGTCTTATTTTGTTTTATTTCATATTACTTAGTAGATTTCTAATCTTAATCCGGAAAATAACCAGTAATGGGCAAATTGTGTTTTAATCAAACCAAACCAATTAATTACTTGTGATTATGAGATTTTAGAATTTAGGGAAATTTATTATTTAGTCCCTCAGGTTTTACAAAATTAACCAACTAATCCAAGGTTTTGCCAAAATATCTAGCTAGTCCCTCAGGTTTAACTCCGTCTAATTAAAAGGTCCTTCCGTCCGAAAAGTTGGTTTTTTTCTGTTAATTATAGACTAAAAGACTAAAACACCCCTCCCTAGCTGACGTGGACCATAAGAGAAAATTATTATCTAGTCCCTCAGGTTTTACATAATTATCTAACTAATCCCAAGTTTTGCGCAAATATCTAACTAGTTCCTCAGGTTTAACTCCGTCTAATTGAAAGGTCCTTCCGTCCGAAAAGTTAGTTTTTTTCCGTTAATTGAAGACTAAAAGACTAAAACACCTCTCCCTAGCTGACATGGTCCAGTATGAAGCGATAAGGGAGGGAATTGTATAAACTAAAAGACTAAATAATAATTTTCCCTATAATTTTATGCACATGTAGAATTGTATAGATTAAGCTTAATTACACGAGTAGGAAAATTAGCCTTCGCTAAATTTAAAAATGAAAATTGAAGAGTTTCATATAAAGTCGATGGAGACATAATCATTTTTCTCTCTTAAATGTACGGTTTAGTTTTAGATTATGAATATTTGCAAATCAAAACCATTAAATATAATTATGTCTCTAAAATATTACTATCTTCATTCTATAATATTCGTCACATTTAGAATTTCATGTCTTTTAAAAAAATTATTAAATTTGTATAAATTATAATAAATTATTGAATAAATTTTGATTATATTACCCTTAATTTAATATTAATCTCTAAGAAAATCATTAAATTGAAGTAATAATTATTAATCATACACAAAGGGTAAATATGAAAAAAATATTTATTACTCCTTAAAACCGCAAATATAACAAGTATTTTAGACCAAATTAGACAAATATTTTAGAACAAACTATTTTCTCAAATCTGACAAGTATTATGAAACAAAGACAATATTAAAAAAAGGATAAAAAAATTAATTTGATTTTCTAATTAAATATTATTAAATTTAAGTGAATCATGAAAGTAAATACCTCTTCAAAAAGTAAATACCTCATTTTTCTTTTTACCCCAAATTATCATCATAGTTTCTTTTTTAGAAAAAAAGTAATAAACATAATTTTCTATTTTATTCATATTTAATATGCAAATTTTATCAAGAAACATTACTATTATCATTGATAAAATATAAAAAAAAAACAAAGTATTCCATCTATTCATAAATACTTTTAATGTTTTTATGGTAATTAAGTAAGTAAATTTAGTCTTATAAATTATAACAAAATATTAATTAATTTTATTAAGTAACCTTAAGTAAGAGAGGAGATGTTACATGATTTTGGAAAATTATAAAAATAATTATTAAATTTAATATAAATAAGGATAAAATTGAAAAAAAAAATTAATTACTCATTAATATTCTAAAAAAAAAAGATATTTGCGGAGAAAACACCGGCTCTAAAACAATAGTTATTTATAGATAAAAAAAGTAATTATTATTGCCACCTATATTATTATAATTTCATAACTTTGAATATGAATATTAATATTTAATGCAAGGTTATCTGTGCAAAAGATAAACTAGGTATATCATTATGGCATGGAAGGAACAAAAGGGAAACAAATTAGGTATATCATTATCGCTTCATACTGGTCTACGTCAGCTAGGGAGGGGTGTTTTAGTCTTTTAGTCTTAATTAACGGAAAAAAACTAACTTTTCGGACGGAAGGACCTTTCAATTAGACGGAGTTAAACCTGAGGGACTAGTTAGATATTTGCGCAAAACTTGGGATTAGTTAGATAATTATGTAAAACTTGAGGGACTAGATAATAATTTTCCCTTATGGTCCACGTCAGCTAGGGAGGGGTGTTTTAGTCTTTTAGTCTATAATTAACGGAAAAAAACCAACTTTTCAGACGGAAGGACCTTTTAATTAGACGGAGTTAAACCTAAGGGACTAGCTAGATATTTTGGCAAAACCTTGGATTAGTTGGTTAATTTTGTAAAACCTGAGGGACTAAATAATAAATTACCCTAGAATTTATTATCTATTGCTTATTATCGATTATATTCTTGCAATCGGTTTGTGGCCCGCCTTTAACCATAAGGCAAGAGCGGGTCTTTTAATTATTTTGGCTTTATATATGGATGAATGGTGGATGGGATAATTAATTTATGTATGAATGCGATGAATGAATTTATTTGGGACGATTAAATAATTTTCCACATAGGAACTCGGTTCGATTTGTTCGGGTTGGGTTTAAATAATTGGCTTTTCTAAAATAAAATCAATTAGAAATTGTAGGTTAAAAGAGGCCGGTTTTCCGGGCGTTGTCTTCCAACGGGCCGACGTACCTAATTCCCTTACCTAGAATCGTACTTGGTACGCCTCACCAGTTTCTCTAAATAATTCGGCCTTAAATAAAATTGGGTTTAAAATGGAGTCATTTAATAAAAGTAAAATAAAAACGGTCCCATTACCGAAAAAATGGATGGCGACTCAAAACAATTTATAAGACCGATTTATCGGCATCGCGTATCCAAAAACGATTTTTATCACCTTTTTTAAATAAAACAAAATAAACAAAAAATAAAAAGACGTTTTTTCGAGATCCTTCCGGGGTTCGGGATTTCGGCGAAAACAGAACCGGCTCAAAGGAGTCTGACCCGCGTTAGGGTTGCATCACGCTGCTATTACCTGCGTGACGACACTCTTAGTTGCGTCACGCAACTCTAACGAGGCTGATACCTCTGGCGCGCGCTCGTGCAACGGCCTGCACTATTTGTATGGATACGCAGCAACTGTACAAAAAGTAAGCTGCATCACGCAGCTTGAGGTTGCATTACGCGGGTATAACCTGCGTGACGCGACTATGTTCTGTTGCCCTACCCATATAAATACGACATTTTGTGCTAAAAAAGGGACTTTTCACTTTTCTCTCATTTTTCTCTAAGAATTCTAAGGCTTTAAGCTAAGTTTTCGATTAAACGGCTAGGGTTTCTTCCCCAAGAACTCAAGTGAGTAAACTTGAGGAAGATCAAGCCATTAACAATTTAGTTTTGAAATCAAAAAGCATAAAAATATAAGAAGAGGAAAAGAGAGACAAGAAAGAAAGAGAAAAACACTTTGTTATGTTAAAAACGTGATAACCACACTTCTGGGATCGTGAAACAGTGTCCCTAAGTTAACCCAAGTGCATGCAATCCTCAAATCTGAGGGCTAGGTAACCATTCTAACCTTTCCTTTTCATTTCTAGTCTTTTATTTCTTAAAAATCTTATTTTCATAGTATTTAGTTGATTTGTTATTGATTAGACGTAATTTTGCCCCATTGTTGGACTTTTCTGAGTTGAGTTTAATCATTTTTGATAAAAAAGAACACGTAAAAAGAGTAGTTTAAAAGGTAGTTGTGGACCAGAGCAGCCGCGTCACCCAGCTATTACCTGCGTGACGCGACTGTTCATGTCCAAAAGCTCTTAACCTGGACTGGACCACCCGCGTGACGCAACTGTTCGTGTACTCAGTTTCCATTTTGTTTTCATATTTGTATCTAATATTTTGCTTTGAATAAATGATCAACATACCTGAGGATTTTAATAAAGTCACGAGCAGTTCCGTCACGTAGCTAGGAGTTCCGTCACGCGACTGTTCTTCATAGAACAGCTGCGTGACGCAACTGTTCTAATCTCCAGGGCAATAACCAGAGTTCCGTCACGCGACTGTTCTTCATAGAACAGCTGCGTGATGCAACTGTTTAAAATTCCAGAATAAATGATAAGAGTTGTGTCGCGCGACTGTTCTTCATAGAACAGCTGCGTGACGCGACTGCCTTGAAATTCCAGAATATTTTTGTTTATCTTATTTTAATTTCATGTCATTAAGTAGATTTTTCTTAATCTTAATTCAGAAAAAGATCAATAATGGGCAAATTAAGTCTTAATCAAACCAAATCGATTAATTTATTGTGATTATAAGATTTTGGGATTTATTATTCATTGTTTACTATTGATTATATTATTAAACTCGGTTTGTGGCCCGCCTTTAATCATAAGGCAAGAGCGGGTCTTTTAATTATTTTTGCTATATATTGTGGATGAATGGTGGATGTGATGATTAATTTATGATGAATGCAATGAATGAACCTATTTGGGACGGTTAATTAATTTTCCACATAAGAACTCGGTTCGATTTATTCGGGTTGGGTTTAAATAAATAATTCAGCTTTTTCAAAATAAAATCAATTAGAAATTGTAGGTTAAAAGAGGCCGATTTTCCGGGCGTCGGCTTCCAACGAGCCGACGTACCTAATTCCCTTACCTAGAATCGTACTTGGTACGCCTGATCAGTTTTCTTCTAAATAATTTGGCCTTGAATAAAAATGGGTTAAATGGAGTCATTTAATAAAATAAAAATTGAAAACGGTCCCATTGCCGAAAAAATGGGTGGCGACTCAAAATATTTTATAAGACCGATCTATCGGCATCGCATATCCAAAAAGGTTTTTATCACCTTTTTCAAAACGATAATACAATAATAAAAAAGATGATGTTTTTTGGGATCCTTCCGGGGTTTTTTTTTGGATTTCGGCGAAAACATTTCTGAACTCAATTATCATCAGTTCATCATTACCAGAAACAATAAGATCATCAACATATAAACTGACAATTACCATTTTCTTGTCTTGTCTTTTAATGAATAGAGTATGTTCATATTCACATTTCTCAAAACCTTCCTTCATGAAATAAGCATTTATACGACTATACCAAGCACGTGGAGCTTGCTTAAGCCTATAAAGTGCCTTTTTCAATTTATACACCTTCCCTTCATTTCCCTGTTGAACATAGCCACTTGGCTGCTCTACGAAAACACTCTCAGTTAATTCACCATGCAAAAATGCTAATTTCACATCTAGTTGGTAGATAGTCAATCCTCTTTGTGCTGCAAATACAACAACCAGTCGAATTGTTTCCATACGCGCAACAGGTGCAAATACCTCAGTATAATCCACTCCATACTGCTACGAATATCCTTTCACTACAAGTCTAGCCTTGTATTTTTCCACCTCTCCAATCTCATTGTATTTAGTCTTATAAACCTATTTTACTCCTACCTTCTTTGCTCCCTTTGGGAATTCTGTCAATTCCCATGTGTTATTTTTCTGTATTGCTTCCATTTCTGCATCCATTGCTTTCCTCCATTTTTCACTTTTAATAGTGTCCTCAAACTGAACAGGATCATTAGCAATAGACATCACCAAATAAGCTTCATTATCTTCTTCAGAAAGCCCTTCTCCAGTCTCAAAATCTCCCATCCAGATAGGTGGGGCCCTTTTTCTCCCTTCATCTGAAGTAGAAGCATTGTCTCCTATCAAAGAATCAGAGGAACCATTTTCTGTGTATGCATCCAGTTCTGTACCTTCATCTTCAATTTCATCAGTTCCAGCCACTTCATCAATTCCATCCACTCCATTTTCTTGATCTCCCCAATCTAAGTCACATACTACTGCATTTTCATATTTTTGATCCCAATCCCAAGCCTTATCTTCCTCAAACACAATGTCTCTACTTATTATAATTTTTTTTGAATTTGGATCAACAAGTCTATAAGCTTTTGACTCCTCACTAACCCCCAATAGTACACAACTCATGCTTTTGTCATCTAATTTAGTTCTTTTATAATCAGACACATGAACATGAGAAATGCAACTGAAAACACGAAAATAATCAACCGAAGGTTTTTCTTCGCTCCATGCTTCTTCTGGAGTCTGATCTTTAACAGTAAGTGTTGAACTTCGATTCAGAACATGTATTGTCCAGTTAGGCATTTAAGCCATTTACAATCCTCAATCTGAGAATTAGGTAACTCCTTTGACTTTTCTTCGTATTTTTCATTTATTTTTGTGGTTTTAGTAGTTTAAACTTCCTTATATTGTATTATGTTCATCTTTGGACATTTGAGGTTGTCTTAAAACATATTTGGATAAAAAATTATTTAAACGAACCATTTAAAAAATAAGCTTGGATCAGAGCAGTTGCGGCATGCAACCAGTGGATCCGTAATGGATCTGGAAGATGCGTGACGGAACCGTTTATATCCAAAAATTTTATTTCTGTACCCAGTAAACAGTTGCGTCACGCAACTAACAGATCCATAGCGGGTCTGGAAGATGCATGACGGATCTGTTCATATTCAACATTTCATTTCTATTTTCCAGACTGTGGATCTAAAATAAGTTTTTAATGGATCTTGAGTTTTAGGAACAGATCCATCACAGAACTGCTAGATCCGTCACGTATCTAGAAGCTACGTGACTTGACTATTTTAAGATTCCGGATATAATTTTTGTTTTCTTTTAAAAAAAATAATAAATTTTGCACAAAATAAAGTTTAATTTCTCCAATAAATCCGAAGATGTCTAATTATGAATAGATTGCAATTTAATTAAGTTTAGAGTACTAAAATATAATTTTGCATATTTACTTGTATGAACTTTACAATTTTAGGTTGAATGAAAAATGAAATTAAATTCATGGGTTTATTAGTAATTTGCATTTTTAGGATTAAATAAAAAAAATAAAATGTGATTTAGTTGCTAAATAATAATTATACTTGATTTCAGTTTTTGGTTTTTGGGTTTAATTTTGAATCGGGTGGAATGTATTTTAGGTTTGGTTTGTTGCCCGCCTTGAACCATAAGGCAAGAGCGGGTCTTTTACTTATTCGGTTTAATTGCTTTGGTTTGAATGATTTGAATGATTTTAAATGCGATGATTGGATTTGATTGGGACGATTAAGTAATTTTCCATACAAGAACTCGGTCCGATTCATTTGGGTTGGGTTTAAGTAAATTAATAATTTGGCTTTTCTAACTAAAATAAATTAGAAACTGTAGGTTAAAAGAGGCCGATTTTTCCGGGCGTTGGCTTCCAACGGGCCGGCGTACCCAATTCCCTTACCCAGAATCGTATTGGTGCACTGACCAGTCTTTTTAATAATTTGGTCTTAAATAAAATTGGGTTTAAAATGGAGTCACTTTTAAAATAAAATTGGAAACGGTCCCATTGCCGAAATAATGGGTGGCGACTCAAAAATTATTTATAAGACCGATTTATCGGCATCGTATCCAATAAAATGTTCTATCACCACTTTTCATAATAAAATCACTTTCAATAAAAATAATAAAAATAAAAAGGGATGTTTTCGGGTCGCACGGGGGCGATGTCAACGAAAACAGATTGGCGACCTCACTAGGGATTACACCCGCTAATCCCCTGTTATTTTTAGTAATTAGTCAGTTGTAATTAGGAATTAACTCTAAAAACCTACGTTTTCTAAAATTGGAAATAAAATTGGTTAGAAAGCCGTCGAAAAATTCTTTAATCGTCCTTGTTTGTTTATTTGCTTTCCTTTATTTTTCTAAGTTCTTGTATCCATACTGCATTCCTTTCTTCTCACCACTTTCTACCCGAAATTATCTCTTGATATTGTTGTTAACTTCGGAGGTGGATCCAGCCTAAACCTTGCGTTTTAGGCATATCCACCCGAGAATTAGCAATTTTACCAACCGCAAGCCTAGTACCTTAAAAGGTGCGTCAAAAGGAGTAGGTCCACGTGAAAGCCCGAATCCTGTTTGCGGAACCCAGACCTTGTAAGCCCAATGGACCAAAGTCCATGCATGTAGATTGAAAGCCCTAGTCACTTCCCTATAAGGAAAACTTGAGTCTGTTTGCTGTTGTTCTGTCGCATTCATTCCAAGAGTTTATATCGCCATTCTCAAAACCCCCTGCTGGTTGTCGAGATTAGACCAAATCCTAGGAAACATATGTCAGAATTTTTACCAACAGAATTCGTGTGCGGGAGAGATAAGGTTGGAAGGCATGCATTGCCCAACTCCCGTTCCCTACGTGTTATAAACTGTTCATCTGTGTGAACCCCTCCCCCAAAAACACATAGGCATGTGATGCATATGATGAATGAGAAGAAATGCACGTGATGTGTGAGTCGCCACCTTGTTTAATTATTTTAGGGTAAACTAGGAAAAAACCCTAAGTGACTCCAATTTTAATTAACCTAGTTACTAGATTAATTACCCAATGTTTAAGGCATGATATGCAAACCCGAGATGGATCCCGAGACTATGTCATGCTGCTAAACTAACCAAAATGAATGAATGTTTGCTTTGCAAGGAAGATGAAGTAATTGGACCAAGTGAAATGTTTGAATGAATTCGACTTGTCATTCGGGGTGAAATCCCGAACGTGCCTACGTACTTCCGTTTGAATGGAAGATCAAAGTCAACGTAGTTCGATGCGCCTCTTTTAGAGGGCTTTGAATTGGGATGCTTTATGCATGAGTGTGTGTATGCTTCGTGCATTTTGTTTAGGCTTTTTGCCAAAGAGTTGATTTTTTAGGCATTTTGCCAAAAAAAGTGTTGATTGATTTAGGCACTTGGTGCCAAAATGTTGATTTTGAGGCTTTTAGCCAAAAGAATTAATTTGGGCTTATCCTTGCCAAAAGATTGATTTTTAAGGCATTTGTGCCAAAGATGAATTGTTTCAAAGCTTTTAAAGCCAAAAACATTGATTTAGGCAATTAATTTGCCAAAAAAGGTTAATTGGGCGATTGTCGCCAAGATTGATTGATTAAGGCAATTGTGCCAAAATGAATTAATTTTAAGGCTTTTAGCCAAATAATTTAATTTAAGCGATTTGTCGCTATGAAAAAAGAAATCAATTCTCACTTATAGGCAATTTGTTTGCCTAAAGTGATTAATTAAAGGCTTTTAGCCAAAATATTGCTTTAAGCGATTTGTCGCTATGAAAAAGAATCAATTCTCACTTATAGGCAATTTGTTTGCCTAAAGTGATTAATTAAAGGCTTTTAGCCAAAATATTGCTTTAAGCGATTTGTCGCTATGAAAAAGAATCAATTCTCACTTATAGACAATTTGTTTGCCTAAAGTGATTAATTAAATTGAAATATAGGCAATTTATTGCCATAAAAAGAAAAGGTGTTTAATCAGGGCCTTTTAGTCACAATTATTGATTAATTAGACTTAGGCCAAAAACTGTTCGAAATAAGGCCCTTTCACCATAGTTATTGATTAACTAGGCTTTTAGCCAATATTGTCGAATTTAAGCTTTAATACCACGATTATTAATTAACCGGGCACTTAAGCTTAATTTTATTTATTTAAAACAATTTTATTTGCCTGGTGGATGATATGAATGCATTTATGCTGTTATAGAATTTAGGAGGAGTAGAAAAGAAGCATACATGAAATGCTAAAATTAAATGGGCAGAGTTTAGTTTGTGTACCTGATTTAGTCGACGGCCACTTCTTAACTCCAGGTTAAGCTCCACGTTAAGGGAAATTAATTAATTTAATTTTAATGGCCACTTAATAAAGCAAGAAAAAATGAAAGCTAAATAAAATAAAATAAAAATAAAGAATGCAGAAAGCGATAAAAGAATCGCAAAGAGCGTAAAGGGAGAAGAGAGGTCCGTCAACACAGACTGTGTGTCTCAATGGAGCCCCCAGGGCCTCTTTTTATAGAAAAAAACGTGCCCCTGGGCGCGTCTGCCCGCCCTCGAGGGCGGGCATGTCCGCCCTGCCTGGGCGGTCATGTCCGCCCGCTCTGGGCGGGCATGTCCGCCCGGCCTGGGCGGTCATGTCCGCCCGCTCTGGGCGGGCATGTCCGCCCACTCTGGGCGGGCATGTCCGGCCGGCCTGGGCGGGTATGTCCGCCCACTCTGGGCGGGCATGTCCGCCCAGGTTGGGCCGGCGTGTCTTTTGTTTTCGCTCCGGAGGCTTTTCCGGGAGTTCCGGACTTCCAAAAAATATTCCAAGACCAGTTCCGTGATCCTCGTAATTTTTCGGACGTTTTAAGTACCATATTGGCATATTTTCGATAAATTTCCAAAATGGCCTCCGGTCCGGCCGAACTGTTTGCAGTCCGAAAAAATTGGCTCTTTGAGCCTAAAAAATTAGGTATTCACGGGCGTCCGCAGCCGCTGTCGCCGGCGGCTGCCGCCGCCGGCGATAGCGGCTATCGCCGCCGTTAAGGGCGGCTGCCACCGCCGCGGCCGACAGACTTTCTAGTTTTTTTCGTTCCGGAGGCTTCTCCGGCCGGACTGTTTGCAGTCCGGGAAAACTGGCCTTTTGAGCCTCAAAATTTGAGTATTCACAGTTGCCCCCCACTGGCTATCATAAAAATGATTTATGAGAGCCAGTGGCTGTCTGAAGGAGCAAATTTTGAGGATGGGCAGAGGAGGAAACCCCGCCGTTGAGTTTTTTTTCTTTGAAATGAAATGATCAAATGCATGGATTTATGTTTGCAACTTAAAGATGTTTTTGCCTCTTTGAGGACTTGAAAAGAAGTTTTGCCTCTTAGAGGACTTGAAAAGACGTTTTGCCTCTTAATGAGGGCTTGAAAGGATGTTTTGCCTCTTAATGAGGGCTTGAAAGGATGTTTTGCCTCTTAATGAGGACTTGAAAAGAGATTTTTTTTTTTTTTTTTTTTTTTTTTGAGAACCAAGGGTCCACCTAAGGTCGACATGATCAAATGGCTTGGTTTTTGATGAAAAATGGCTAACCATTAACCGGGTTCTCCCCTGGGTTTGTGTAAAAGAGATTTGACAATGGTTGGGTTCCACCCTGGGTTGCGTATGTTTTCCACAACCCTGAATCCGACTTGGAGGATTTTGCCCCCTGCTTGAGAGAATTGATGCCCTTATTAGCTGAAATAGAATTTCTTCTTAATGAAAGACCAAAAATTCCGTGATTACTTCTGTAATGGGAGAATGGTGAAGGTTCTTATCACTTCTTGCCCCCAGAATGGTGCTGACCATGGAACACTTCAAAACATTGGTGTTGTACTTGTCCAATCGATTGAGGAATCAAAGAGAACAAAGCCACTTATATGACTCGAGGAAACGGACAATGTAGATGATGTCGCTCGTCTGAAAGGATCGAAGAAACGATGGTCCGAGTGGAGACGAGGTATTAAAGAATTACCTCTCAACGATTATGTTTGACATTTTTTAGGGTTGTTTTGGAAACCCCGGGGATTGAATTGACATTTTCCTCTCTCTCTTTTTTTCGAGGAATGACTCAAAGAGTGACGCTTTCAAAACGAACTTTTGAGAATGACTCGATTTTTGTGACTCGTTGTGGAATGACCACTGGTGATGGAGACTTGATTTTAGAGACTCATTGGAGACTCGATTTAGAGACTCACATTTTTCTTGTAGTGAATTTTGACTCGAAGGAACTCAGTGATTCCTGGAAAAAATGATTTATATACTCCCGAGAAGACCTTTGAAAGCACTTTTTTTTCTTTTTGCCTTAACTTTTGCCTAGTAGCCGCCCTTTCGGGTTTTCGACTCTAGCAGGCTCTTTGCCCTAACTTTTGCCTAGACCGCCCTTTCGGGTTTTCAGCCTAGCGGGCTCAATTCTTGCCTGAAGCCGCCCTTTCGGGTTTTCAACTCCAGCTTTTATTTTTCTTTTCTTCTCTTTTTTCATTATTTTTATTATTTTTTTTTTTATATATTGGCAAAGAGAAAATGCTTTTTATGATGCAGACTTATGTTTGTGACCGTGCCTTTGCGGCTGCCTACGTATCTCCAAGAACTCTTCGGGGGATGGGGAGAATCAGGTCTTTCGTAGTTCCTTTCGGGATGTGAACTTCGTCCTCGGCTGGTGCGAATTTCATCTCCGACTTGATGTTAGTGCGGAATTCCTTTCCGTCTCGGTGCGGAATTTATTTCCGACTTGCTGTTGGGGCAAAAGCCAATTCTGACTTAATGCTGATTGTGGAATTCATTTCCGATTTGATTTCTTCGGGATTCTTTCCCGACTTGATATTAATACAGAATTTATTTCTGACTTGATTTCTTCGCGGGATTTCTTCCCGGCTTGATTTCTTCGCGGGATTCCTTCCCAACTTGATGTTGATGCAGAATTCATTTCTGACTTGATTTCTTCGCGGGATTCCTTCCCGGCTTGATGTCTTTGCGGGATTCCTTCCCGACTGGTTGTTGATGCAGGATTCATTTCTGACTTGATTTCTTCGCGGGATTACTTCCCGGCTTGATGTCTTTGCGGGATTCCTTCCCGACTGGTTGTTGATGTCTTTACGGGATTCATTCTCGACTTGATGTTGATGCAGAATTCATTTCTGACTTGATTTCTTCGCGGGATTACTTCCCGGCTTGATGTCTTTGCGGGATTCCTTCCCGACTTGATGTCTTTACGGGATTCATTCCCGATTTTGATGATGTTGAATCAACTTATTGACTTGAGCTCGTATGATAGTGATGACCCTAGGCGAATCTGACTTTGTTGTTGTAGTGGTTTTACCACTGGTTGACTGAAATATGACTTGTATTCATCACAAAGAGTTTTGAATACCTACATTGTGGTGGTAACTTGCGTGGCTTGAGTGTTGAAGAAGCTTTTATGCTTTGAATTTGTGGCTTCGCCATGTTTGAATTCTTGAGGTTAATTTGATTCCTTTTCTTGAACTTTATCTTCCTCTGAATTTGAAACTTAATTCCTCAATGGTTCTCCTCTTCATAAGGAATTTTGAGGAGACTCTTCCTTTTCCTTGTTTTGAGAAATGATCCTTGTTTATAAGGACACTTGTAATTGGGCTATGCTTGGCCCGCTTGATTTTCAAGGTGTTTGTTGTCATCCAATTTATGGAAATGACTGCTTCTTTTAACTTGCTTTTTCAAAACGTGATCAGCCGCTTGGTCTTTGTCCTTATGGCTGAGATGATTTGTCATCTACCCTTGATGGGCTTGAATTTAACGGAGAACTTGCAGTTGACCCGTTTTCAACAACTTGATTTCCTGTAGCTTTGTCCTTGATTTCTTTCTTTTGTGCAGAGGTTCCTTTTGACCCATTTTTTTCTCTTGCTTGCTTAGAAGCAGCCTCTCCATAAAGAATTTCGAGGCAACTTGATTCTGAGATGACTTGAGTAGTGTATTGATAGCATTGTGACTTCATGCAGACCCAACCCAATTCCAAACATAACTTCTTTATTCTGTCGCTTTTTAAGCTCAAAATTCAGACACCTCTCTGTCGGAGCATCTTCCATTCCTGGGTTTTCGGAGAAACCATTCTGGCCCTAACCCCTTCAATCGGCTTTGCCTCGGTACTGTTTGAAGTCTTGCGTACCCTTTGCTGGATCCTTTCCATGATTACCCTTCAAAACTTCCCCTTTGATGGTGCTTCTTAGGATGCCCCCAGCTTTCATTGATGCAGAGCAAATAAATGCATTTTCCTTTGCCAATTTTATTATCTTTTTTTTTTTTATCATTCATTTTTTTTTTTTTTTTTTTTAAAAATTTTTTTATTATTTTTTTTTCAATTTTTTTCTTTTGTGCTTTCACAGGAAAGGATAGGGAAAGAGTATATAAACATGATTGGAACGTAAACTGATCCCTTTTTATTGATAAGACAAAATTTGTGTACAAAAGACACTTAGATTTACAAACTTGAATGGAAATGAAAATGAAAAGAAAACAGCTAGACCCTAAAAGATAGACTCTAGGTGGACTGTGATGGACTAGGATTGGATTTGACTGTAGTGACTTTGTTCTTCTCGATGCTTAAATCGATCAGACAGGTTGTTGTTGGCCTTGAACAATTCCTTTGTTCTTCTGGAGGTTTGATCTCAACCTTCCCAACACAAACTTCATTCATTTCTAAGAGAAGTTCGAAAGGATTGAACGATTCTTGTTCAGCAATTTTTTTTTTTAATCCCATGGTTAGGCAAGGGATTGGTTGATGTTCAGCTTGCTCTTGGGGATGATGGACCCATTGTCAACCAGGTCTTGTAGACGGTTCTTCAAAGTCCAACATGATTCGGTCTTATGCCCATGTCCTTGATGGTACTCACAGTATTCATTGGCTTTGAAATTCCGAGGCAGGGGGTTTGGTAATGGCCTTGCTTCTAAGGGCTTCAGTAAATTTGCTTTCACTGCTTCTCGGAACACCAAAAGGATTGGCATGCCGAGATCAGTATATTGCCTCCTTGGCTGATTGTTTCCCAAATTCCCAACACGTAAAGGATTCGTGGGGATTATACTGGCTATTTCATTTGTCTCACTGGACCCAGCATGATTCTGCTTCTTGTATGAGTCTTCTTTGAGTTGACCCAACTGGATTAAGTCTTCCACCTTAGTTGCAGTTGCAATGAGCGATTGGAACGTAGGCAGGTACTGTGTTTGAAGCTGTGACTGGTAGACAGGCAGTAAATTCTTGATTATTATGTCAACTTGTTCCTGTTCAGAGGGTCGGTTGATCATTTGAGCAGCTTTGGCTCTCCACCTCGAAAGGAACGAGGAGAAGGGCTCATTGTTCTTTTGTTTAGTGGTTTCCAGCTCTCTTCGAGTAACATCCACCTCCATATTATAGTGGTACTGTGAATTAAATGCATTACAAATGTCTTCCCAAGTCTTCATCTTAGATCGGTCCAGACTGACAAACCACCTCAAAGCAGCACCAGTCAGAGATTGTTGGAACAACTGAGCAAGGAGCTCGCTGCTCAATCCAAATGGGTTAAGGGCACCCACATACATTTTTAGGTGCGTTTTGGGACAAGTGGTTCCATCAAACTTATCCATATTGGGCATTTTAAATTTTGTAGGTAATCTTGCTTCGGGGAACAAGGACAAGGAGTCCATGTCCACCACTTCCTTGTGTGTTTTAAGGGCAGTGATTGACCTTTCCAACAATTCCAGTTTTTCTCTCATTTTCTGAGCTTCCAGCTCAGAAGCAGTTCTGGTGGGCATGTCATCCAGGTTAAGGGCAGGGTTTGTCGGTTCTGCAGCAGGTCCTTGATTGGAGGCAGAAGGTCCACTTCCCCCGGCGGAAGCCCCATTTCCATTACCACCACTTAGTTCAGCTATTAGGGCAATCCTCTGGGCAGCCAATGCCTCATTCATTCTAGCCTCCATTCTGGCTTCCAGTTGTTCAATGAGGTTTTGGATGTCAGACAGTGATGCCATTGGTGCAGTCGGGGTTGTTGGACTTGTGAGCTCAGTTGGTGTTTCGGGTACAGGTGGTCTTTGGAGGGGTACCTGTGAAAGGACATAGTCAAAATGATTAGACTATAAGGTATTTTCATAGGGTATGTGAGGTAGGGTAGTGTATGGGCGAGGTATTTGGACATGACCCTTGTGATGTGGGGTGATATTGGTATGCTAGGACACCTAGGATAGAACTCCATGGGATGTGATATGTAAGGTAGAGTGTTTAGGGCTGGACACCTCGACTTTTCGAAAGACCCTAAGTTCTCAAAAAAATTTTTGGGCCTTAGGGGCCAAAATGTGAACTTTTGGGCCTTAGGCCAAATTGGGAATTTTTGGGCCTCTGTGGCCAAGAATGTGAACTTCTGGGCCTTAAGGGCCAAATTGAGAATTTTTGGGCCTCTGTGGCCAAATTGGAAATTTTTGAGCCTCAGGGGCCAAATTGAGAATTTTTGGGCCTTAGGGGCCAAATTGTGAATTTTTGGGCCTCTGTGGCCAAATTGAGAATTTTTGGGCCTTAAGGGCCAAATTGTGAATTTTTGGGCCTCTGTGGCCAAATTGGGAATTTTTGGGCCTCAGGGGCCAAATTGAGAATTTTTGGGCCTTCGGGGCCCAATTGAGAATTTTTTGGGCCTTCGGGGCCAAATTGAGAATTTTTTGGGCCTTAGGGGCCAAATTGAGAATTTTTGGGCCTTAGGGGCCAAAATGAGAATTTTTGGGCCTTCGGGGCCAAAATGTAATTTTTCAGGTCTCAGGGACCAAAAATGTGATTTTTCAGCTTTTGAAATGAAATGTTTTTTTTTGTGAAGTATGGGATGAATGCGTGAATGCGCACAACATCACAACATAATTCATTTTTAATGGAATGATTCAGCATCATTGGGCGCATACAGTCCTAAAGGATAGGTTCTATAGGCTATGATACAAATAGAGAATTGGCTTATAAGGGACCCTTGAACCTTGAGTATAGATATACCTAACCACATGTGAAACAAAGAGTTTCGCGTGGGTCCAACGGTACGCATACTCATGGGCCACCCCCAAAAGGATTAGGGATGGTTTGCGGTAACAGGGAGGACGCTTTGGCTGTCCGTCGACATAATCAAAGAGACCTGCCGATCAGCGCTACTTGCTATCCAGACTCAGAAGTTTGAACAGAAAGAGAAGAAATTCATTTGAAATTCATTTTTTGTGCAATGGAGAAAAAGATTCTCAATCGTGCAAATCAACAAATTAAAAATGTTTTAATTTAGTTGTACAATCAAGTTCAAATTCTCCTTATCCCGTATTCTTAAAGAAAGAATACTGGATTTTTTCTGTTAGGGTACCCTGCAAAACAAAGCATAGTAAATAATACCCTAAAGAAGGGCAGGTTAGTTTACACAACAATTGTAGTCCTCTTTATGCAAAAAGATTGCATAAGTCCCCAGCAGAGTCGCCAAACTGTGAACCCCTCCCCCAAAAACACATAGGCATGTGATGCATATGATGAATGAGAAGAAATGCACGTGATGTGTGAGTCGCCACCTTGTTTAATTATTTTAGGGTAAACTAGGAAAAAACCCTAAGTGACTCCAATTTTAATTAACCTAGTTACTAGATTAATTACCCAATGTTTAAGGCATGATATGCAAACCCGAGATGGATCCCGAGACTATGTCATGCTGCTAAACTAACCAAAATGAATGAATGTTTGCTTTGCAAGGAAGATGAAGTAATTGGACCAAGTGAAATGTTTGAATGAATTCGACTTGTCATTCGGGGTGAAATCCCGAACGTGCCTACGTACTTCCGTTTGAATGGAAGATCAAAGTCAACGTAGTTCGATGCGCCTCTTTTAGAGGGCTTTGAATTGGGATGCTTTATGCATGAGTGTGTGTATGCTTCGTGCATTTTGTTTAGGCTTTTTGCCAAAGAGTTGATTTTTTAGGCATTTTGCCAAAAAAAGTGTTGATTGATTTAGGCACTTGGTGCCAAAATGTTGATTTTGAGG
Organism: Jatropha curcas; assembly: GCF_041381405.1. Classification (NCBI taxonomy): domain Eukaryota; kingdom Viridiplantae; phylum Streptophyta; class Magnoliopsida; order Malpighiales; family Euphorbiaceae; genus Jatropha; species Jatropha curcas. The sequence goes on along the minus strand of NC_143158.1, from coordinate 13,815,022 downwards.
CTTTTAGCCAAAAGAATTAATTTGGGCTTATCCTTGCCAAAAGATTGATTTTTAAGGCATTTGTGCCAAAGATGAATTGTTTCAAAGCTTTTAAAGCCAAAAACATTGATTTAGGCAATTAATTTGCCAAAAAAGGTTAATTGGGCGATTGTCGCCAAGATTGATTGATTAAGGCAATTGTGCCAAAATGAATTAATTTTAAGGCTTTTAGCCAAATAATTTAATTTAAGCGATTTGTCGCTATGAAAAAAGAAATCAATTCTCACTTATAGGCAATTTGTTTGCCTAAAGTGATTAATTAAAGGCTTTTAGCCAAAATATTGCTTTAAGCGATTTGTCGCTATGAAAAAGAATCAATTCTCACTTATAGGCAATTTGTTTGCCTAAAGTGATTAATTAAAGGCTTTTAGCCAAAATATTGCTTTAAGCGATTTGTCGCTATGAAAAAGAATCAATTCTCACTTATAGACAATTTGTTTGCCTAAAGTGATTAATTAAATTGAAATATAGGCAATTTATTGCCATAAAAAGAAAAGGTGTTTAATCAGGGCCTTTTAGTCACAATTATTGATTAATTAGACTTAGGCCAAAAACTGTTCGAAATAAGGCCCTTTCACCATAGTTATTGATTAACTAGGCTTTTAGCCAATATTGTCGAATTTAAGCTTTAATACCACGATTATTAATTAACCGGGCACTTAAGCTTAATTTTATTTATTTAAAACAATTTTATTTGCCTGGTGGATGATATGAATGCATTTATGCTGTTATAGAATTTAGGAGGAGTAGAAAAGAAGCATACATGAAATGCTAAAATTAAATGGGCAGAGTTTAGTTTGTGTACCTGATTTAGTCGACGGCCACTTCTTAACTCCAGGTTAAGCTCCACGTTAAGGGAAATTAATTAATTTAATTTTAATGGCCACTTAATAAAGCAAGAAAAAATGAAAGCTAAATAAAATAAAATAAAAATAAAGAATGCAGAAAGCGATAAAAGAATCGCAAAGAGCGTAAAGGGAGAAGAGAGGTCCGTCAACACAGACTGTGTGTCTCAATGGAGCCCCCAGGGCCTCTTTTTATAGAAAAAAACGTGCCCCTGGGCGCGTCTGCCCGCCCTCGAGGGCGGGCATGTCCGCCCTGCCTGGGCGGTCATGTCCGCCCGCTCTGGGCGGGCATGTCCGCCCGGCCTGGGCGGTCATGTCCGCCCGCTCTGGGCGGGCATGTCCGCCCGGCCTGGGCGGTCATGTCCGCCCGCTCTGGGCGGGCATGTCCGGCCGGCCTGGGCGGGTATGTCCGCCCACTCTGGGCGGGCATGTCCGCCCTCTCTGGGCGGGCATGTCCGCCCAGGTTGGGCCGGCGTGTCTTTTGTTTTCGCTCCGGAGGCTTTTCCGGGAGTTCCGGACTTCCAAAAAATATTCCAAGACCAGTTCCGTGATCCTCGTAATTTTTCGGACGTTTTAAGTACCATATTGGCATATTTTCGATAAATTTCCAAAATGGCCTCCGGTCCGGCCGAACTGTTTGCAGTCCGAAAAAATTGGCTCTTTGAGCCTAAAAAATTAGGTATTCACGGGCGTCCGCAGCCGCTGTCGCCGGCGGCTGCCGCCGCCGGCGATAGCGGCTATCGCCGCCGTTAAGGGCGGCTGCCACCGCCGCGGCCGACAGACTTTCTAGTTTTTTTCGTTCCGGAGGCTTCTCCGGCCGGACTGTTTGCAGTCCGGGAAAACTGGCCTTTTGAGCCTCAAAATTTGAGTATTCACAATCTGCTGTGACATTCATGCATCACGTGATATTTTCGTTTCAGCCTTGCATTAATAAGAGCTAATTTTTGGTATGGACGTTTGATCTTGATTTTGAGAGTGGACCTCTAATTCGTTTTGAATAACATAATGCAATCGTTTATAGTGAATTAATACCCAAAAGAAAAGGGAGTTATAAGGGGGTTGCAATTCCTTTGAATTTTCACATTTCTCGCATTATCTGAAAGTAAGCATGAGATTGCAAAAATTTGTAATTAATCAAAATAAGATCCTGCTTAGGACCATCTGTTCCAAGGCAAAAAGTAAGGACACAAAAACAAAAATAATAATAAGAAATATCCCGCTTGGAAATTCTTTCATTCCAAGGCAAGAATTAGAGACTCGAGAGAAAATAGCCGACTGTAAAATCCAAAAGGAACGGTCGATGACAGATAACGCCGAAAATGGTTGAGTACAAAGTAAATTATTGCTATGTTATTCATGCCGAATTTTAGGTCCAGTCATCTAAAATGAGATCTTATTTCCATACTGGTTATTAGCACATTAGATTTGCATTTCTCATCCTATGTGCCTATGTTCTTCATGCATACATGCAGAATCCTCTTTAACTCAGGTCCTTTTATCAATCTGAGGATTAGCCAGAATTGATCCGTCCTGGGAAATCACTTCAAGAGTTTACCACCGACATCCTGGTCAATGTTTGGTCAGTTTGCCCCAAAAGAAAAGGGAGTCATATCTTCATTTCGCTCATCTTTTTCAAAAAAAAAAAAATTTAACAATTAAAAAGTCAACTTCTTTGCTTTAGTTCAATGTTTTAGTCTCTACATGTTGACTTGCTTATATTTTGCTTGTTGAAATAGAAGTCTTGAATAATATACCATGATTAAGAGATTTAAATGATTATATGTTTTATGAACTTAGGTATTAAGGTATTAAATATGACATATGAAATTTTTCTTTAGCAAATGTTAATCTTTAGTTAACTATCTAGACATTATTTTTGGCTTAAAAGGAGCATGAATCCTAACTTGAATAAACAATAGGAATAAAAGGGAAATTAAAGCCATAATACATGTATATTTCAAATCAATAAAGGATGAAGGTATTATTTTAAAAAAAAAAAAGCGTGGTATGGAGCATAAAATGCAACCACAAAAGAACTACAAAAGTGAGTAGTGGTATGAAGCATAAAATGCAACCACTTTGTGAAATAGAACTAGTTTACCTAAAAATGCCTTGAGATGAGAAACAATACATGTGTGCTAAACTTGTCCTAAATACTTCCTATTTTGCATTCTAAAGGAAGGAGGATTGCCTATCTTATGTTTTAAGTTTGGATAGATTTTGTATACTTTTGATTCTGTTTGCTAGACTGAAATTTCAGCTGTCATATTCATGTATACTACTTGGTTCATAAACACTTCAATCTCTTATCTTTGGTAGATTACTTAAGAAGTCTAAATCAAAGAGTAAAAATAAACATGATCAACATGAGTTCAAAAGAAAGATGAATATTTTTGGCTATTGGTCCTGCCTGAGTGTTGGATTCTTTTGGACGGCGATTAGGAGGTCAAATGCTATTTTCTCGGTGATTTCCTTGGAAGGGTCGATAAAGAAAAAAGCATGAATAAAATCCCTAACACTTAAATAGGTTCATGCATACATGAGGGAGTTGTATATTTTATCTATTTCTGAATATTGTAGGTGATAAAATGGTCACCCCATCTTTTTTTGTCAAAGATGTAAGTTTCCGTCCTTAGTAAAATAATCCACATTAATGTGCTTTCATTTCTTAATCCAAGGGCAGGAGACCCAAATGCTAATCCAGCAAATAACTTCGAAAGAAAAGATTTGTTGTTGTCTTTTGCTGTCTCTAAGTGCAGAAAATAGGAATCAAATAAAAAAAAAAATAGCGGTGGAAGCATCTGGAGATACAACAGATGGGCAATTGACATCCGAATAAAGCGGTAACTCTTATTTTGTTTCAATTCTAGCTTTCATTTTATTGTCTTTTTTCAATTTTGGAATAATGTTGATGGGCATTTATGTCCACGTTAACAAGGTGAACCATTCTTGCAAGTGAGTGGGATGCCTCCTTTTTGTTTTTGTGGTTTTGTTTTCTTTATGCAGGAATAAAGCAGAGTCTCAAAAAAATATGTATATCATAAGTAAAATCAAAATGCGTACAAATAAAATAAATGTACAGTAATCAAAAGAGATGTAAATAATATTGTAATGTGCTCAAAGGAGCTACAAAATATAAAAAAATCCAGTAAAAAAAAAAAAGGAGCCTAACGTAGCCTCCGACAAGGACCAGCTGCCGCTTGCCTAATAGAAGATGGTGGAGGTGGTGGGGCATCGTCAGATGAAGCATCATCATCATCATCCTCCTCCTCATCTGAGAAGTCTAAGGGAATCCCCTCAACCTCCAGTCTGGTGCGGAGTCTGTCATTCTCCATTTGGAGACGAGAAACAGCAGCCGCCTAGCGAGTCTGATGTCTTCATAGCCTGCCAATCTCTAACTCCTGGGAAATAAAAAAGGAAGAAGGGTAAGAGAAGTATACAAAGCAAGAAAGCAAAAAGCAAAGAATAAAAGAATCATACCATCTCGTGGTGCTCCAGGTACAATCTGGCAATATAGGTTCGGGCAAAGCAGAACCTCTGATATAGCTCCTGATACCTCTGAGCCGGCACCTGCAAGTGAAGAAAGGCACTCAATGAAAAATCCTCCAGGTAAATATTTCTGACTTAGTAAATTCATTTTTATACTTACATGTGTGGCATTCTCCAGATCCAGCTGTAGCTGTGGTGGAATGCCTGAGATCAGCAGGAATAGCAAGGGTCGGTCCAAGCCCCAGAGCAGGATCCAAGGTAACCTCCATGCCTGGAGGGAAGGGGACATCACCTAGCACGACACCCGCAGGAGCATCAGCCTCTGCCTGTGCCCCATAGAATGTAGGAGTCCGATGCCTCTTCTTATCCTAAAACAAGTCAAAGAAATCCAATTAATTGCTTGGTCAAAGTGTTGGAAGAATTAATAATGAGAACAAAAGAGTTACCTGAGAATACTCTCGGACATCTGGAAGTCTGGTCCTCAACCGGGTGGAGAGATAGGACGCATAATCGCCAGGCTCCAAATAATCATCGGCCGGGAAGCCACCATACTCCAACAACCTATCCTCCGGAGTCATCCCGTCCAAGGTGCACGTGTGGCGGGGGGAGCAACAGGCACTCGCCTCTGGGCTGTAGTGGTACGGATCTTAAAGACCCTCTCTCCCAAATAGTACCGGTCCAGCCAGTAGCCCTGAAGTAAGACTCTGGACCGGGTAAGGGCCTCCGCTCTGACTCGAGGGGCATAAGCTGTCCAAGCATCTCCCTCCCATGGAGTCAAAAAGAGCTGCAAAATAGAGAAGTCAGCCAAATAAGCAGTAAAAATAAGAGAGGGGATAATACTTAGAAGATTCTTTATACTTACATCAGCCAAGGCCTTGTCGTTAAGGTAGCGCCTCCAGTGGTACGGATCCTCTGAAATAGTATTAGTATGATGGCGGTGAACCAGATATCGAGGAATCCGCCGAGCCTCCCCCAGGATAGATCTGATACTCATAAGCCCAGACCTGCGATAAGTTTCAAAAAGTTAAGTGTAAATTTGGGTGATTGATAAATAAAGGAAGAAAATTCAGAAGGATAGATATCTTACCTCGAGTGGGCGAAGGAACTGCGAGTTGGACTCACCACTACCCTTGGTCCATACATCCAGACCGTGGTAGAGATGAGCCAATGTAAGGGAAGCCCAGTCATAGGTGCCGACAAGGCTCAGGTCCTGCAGGCAAGCCAACACAGCAGGATCTCCCTTATTCTGGGAGGTGTAGAGAAGCTAAGAAGAGATGATGTAAAAAATGAAGGACCTCGCTACCTAGTCCCTCTCCTCTCTGGTGTAAGCAGGGGCTACAGGCCTAACATCCGCAGGTAACTCCTCCAGACTGCTAATCTCGCGCGGATCCACTCAGCCCAAAACTTGTAAATAACCTCATAAGAAACGTACCCCTGCGAGGTGTATCTGTGAACCCCTCTCCCAAAAATATCTGCATATTATGCATATGACTAAGGGCAGAGATGCACGTGAATGTATGAGTCGCCACCTTGTTTAATTTTTTTAGGGTAAACTAGGAAGAAACCCTAAGTTGACTTTGATTTTAATTAACCTAATTACTAGATTAATTAACCCAATGTTTAAGGCATGGTTTGCGAACCCGAGGTGGATCCTGAGACCATGTCATGTTGATGAACTAACCGATGAATGAATGCTTTGCAAAGTCAAAGATGTAATTGGAACAATGAAAATGTTTATGTGATTTCGACTTGCCGCTCGGGGTTAAATCCCGAACGTGCCTACGTACTTTCGTTTGAATGGAAGATCAAAGTCCACGTAGTTCGATAGGCCTTTTTTAAAGGACTTTGAATGGGTATGCTTAATGCATGAGTGTGTGTATGCTTCGTGCATGTTGTTTAGGCATTTCGCCAAAGAATTGATTGATTCGATTTAGGCATTTGTTGCCAAAAATGTTGATTTAAGGCTTTTTAGCCAAAAGGATTGATTTAGGCAATTATTGCCAAAAGTCGATGTGATTTAGGCGATTGTTGCCAAAATTGGTTATTTGAAGGCTTTTAGCCAAAATGAGTTAATTTAGGCAATTTGTTTGCCAAAAGTGTTGATTGGGCGATTCTCACCAAAATGAGTGTTTTGAGGCTTTTAGCCAAAAGATTGATTAATTCAAGGCATTTTTGCCAAAAATTCGATTTAAGCGATTTGTCGCTAAAAATGATTAATCTACTTGTAGGCAATTTGTTTGCCAAAAGTGATCAATTGAATTGCAATATAGGCAATTTATTGCCAAGAAAACGTGTTTAATTAAGGCTATTTAGCCACAATTATTGATTAATTGGACTTAAGCCGGACTGTTCGAAATAAAGGCGATTATACCATAGTCATTAATTGACCAGATACTTTAGCCAATATTGTCGGATTTAGGCTTTAATACCACGATTATTAATTAACCGGGCATTTAAGCTTAATTATATTTAATTAAGGCAGTTTATTTGCCAAATTGATGACGTGAATACATTTATGCAGTTGTAGAATTAGGAGTAGAAGAGAAATATGCATGAAGTGCTAAAATTAAATGAGCAGAGTTTTGTTTATTTACCTGAGTTAATCGGCGACTGCTTCTTAGCTTCAGCTTGAAAAACTCCGGATTAAGCTCCTCGTTAGGGGAATATTAATTAATTTAATTTAATTTAAGTGGCCAAATATCACAACAACAAAGTAATAAAAAGCCTATACTAAAATGCAGAAAAGCAGTAAAAGAATCGCAAGGAACGTAGGGGAGAAGGAGCGTCCGTCAACACAGACTGAGTGAGTAAAAACGGAGTGTCGGGGCTGTATTTATAAGCAAAAAACGAGCTGGAGGGCGGTAGCTACCGTCGTGTCTGGCGGCCAGAGCCGCCGTGGCCGGCGGCAGACGCCGCCATGTCCGGCTGCCGGAGCCGCCGTGGCCGGCGGCAGCTACAGCCGTGTCTGGCGGCCAGCGCCGCCGTGGCCGGCGGTCTTACTAGTCTTTTCATTCCGGATGCTTTTCTGGGAGTTCCCGACCTCCAAAAAATATTCCTAGACCAGTTATGTGATCCTCGTAATTTTTCAGATGTTTCAAGTACCATATTGGCATACTTTCGGTGAACTTTCCGAATGGCCTCCGGTCCGGCCGGACTATTTGCAGTCCGGGAAAACTGGCTTTTTTGAGCCCCAAAATTTGGGTATTCACAGTTGCCCCCTATCGGCAACCATAAAAATGATTTATGGGAGTCGGTGGTTGTCTGAAACATAAATTTTGAAGGCGAAAATCAGACGCGTCCAAAAGACCCGCCTTTTAGCCTTTTCCTTATAAATAGCTTGAAATTTTCACTTTTCATTCATTCTAAACTCTCCAAATCAAAGAGTTCTTTCAAATTCTCTCAACTTCCTCATGATGACTTCTCCGAGCCACAGCAGCGACGAGGATTTCCTAGAGTCTCTAGGGATTTCTCTCGACGAGGTCAATGTTACGGCGGACACTGACACTCACGCCTCCGTAACTGGCATCTACGCCCAGGTAAGCTCCCTTTGACTTTTATTTGCTTTAATTATTTTTTGGGCCTTAGAGGCCGAAATGTGAATTTTTGGGCCTTAGGGGCCAAAGTGTGAATTTTTGGGCCTTAGGAGCCAAAATGTGAATTTTTGGGCCTCCAAACTGTGAATTTTCGGGCCTTAGGGGCCAAAGTGTGAATTTTCGGGCCTTAGGGGCCAAAATGTGAATTTTTGGGCCTCTGTGGCCAAAATGTGAACTTTTGGGCCTCTATGGCCAAACTATGAATTTTTGGGCCTTAGGGGCCAAAATGTGAACTTTTGGGGCCTTTGGGGCCAAAATTTTTTTCTGCATTTACTGTTTTATTAGTATGCATGCTAGGGTAGAACTAAGATATTATTCTTAGTAAGGAACTGAGGAATAACTCTTAGATTGCTTTACCTTTTAGGACCCTTATATTAAATTGGATGTGGGTGAGAGTTCTGTGGCCGAAATTTCGATCGAGATATTTGATCACAATAACCCAGTTGGGGCGATTATTAGTCCGTCCTGTTTGGGCTACCTGAGGCATTTTGATGTGGGTCGGAGCAGCCACAAAGAATTACTGGGTGCTTTGGCCGAGAGATGGTGGGACACCACCAATACCTTCCACTTTTCTTAGGGCGAGTTGACAATGACTCCTACAGACTTTTCTGTGAACTCCGGGATCCCTTTTGGCATTCGACCGGTCGAGGCATATGATGACTGGAGGACAGAGATCTCCCCCGCCCGGATGGTTGAGCTGATAGGGATGGACCTGCCCCGGATTATCAGGCCAGGCTCTGCTACTCCCGCTTTGAGCGTTTCCAGACGCTGGTTATCCCTCCAGGCCCCTGACATTTATGCTAGATACAGGCAGGGAGAGCTAACGGCTACTCAGGTGGCTAGATTCACTTTGTTGCTACTGTTTGCTTCGACCTTCTGGTCCAACAGGAAGGAGAAGTTTAATCCTTCCATTTTGAAAGTTTGGAAAATCTGGCCCATCTGGCCGAGTACAACTGGGCTGGCACTATTCTGAGCCGCATGTATGATGACATGTGTGATCTGAGTCGGGGCCACTGTAAACTCAGCGGGACCTACTACTTCTGGGAGGTAATGTAAAGAACATTCTTCCTTTCTGTGTTTTTCTGCTTGTCTTGATTTTTTACTGATTCTTGTTTCTTCTTTGTTGCAGACTTGGGCATTTGAGTACTTTCCTTACACTCGCCCAGAGCTGATTCATGCTGATCTTGGATTAGGGCTGGTACCTTTGGCTTGGAGATGGTACCGATCAAACCTTCATACCATTCGGTGCAAAAAATCGCTGAGGGATCTGAGGGCCTTTTTTGATACTTGCTCTCTGGAGCAGGTATGTGCTCAGTAATTCTTGCATATGTTAAATAAAAAGGATTTATTAACATATTTGCATCTTTCATAAGTTGAGGTGGGGCCGATGACTGCTCGTCTACAGATTGGATTCAGGCCGACCCCCACTTCCAGCGGTCGAATGCCTTGTCTCGGCGGAGGGTTGTCCTGTCGCACCCCGTCCTGCGGCGATATTACTTGGGCGAGAGAGTAGACCTTCAGATAAGAGGCTGCCATTCAGTCCCTTATTCCCCTCCCGAGGACATGCGAGCGGGCAATCAGATGACGCTCACCGCTGCTCATACTGAGGGTATTCCACATGTGGAGTTCATCCTGGAGGGAGATTATGATGAGTTCTGCAGAATCGCTTTGATGCAGCCCATTGGATCTCGGCTTGATAGTTTTCAGAGATTGGCACCTTCCCAGCCGCTTGGCACCCATTCTTCTCGGGCTTCGGGTCCCTCGAGTAGGACTCCAAGGAGGAGGCCATGACCGATCCCACTTCTTCCACTCCGGTTGAGGGTCCGTCTCGGGCCGGGCCTAGCCGCTCGGCAGGTCCTTCCAGGGTTCCCCAGGCTATTTCGGAGGCTACCGGGCTGCTTCACCCAGGCCTGGCCAATCTACGTCTTCCATACAGCATTCCCTACTATCCTCCTGACGGCACTCTAGCTTTTCGGGAGGTCTCCCTGGAGAGTGTGGATCGCCTGGATCTTCCTCCCGAGGACATTATTGAGGTAAAGACAGATAAATCTTTCACAAAAAGGATTCATAAGAGATTTGATATTGACTTGTATTTTTCTTTGTATGATTTTCAGGTTCCTGTCGGATTGGTCAGTCAGATGATGGAGCTGATTCTCGGGATGCAGGAAGAACTAACTTCGTCCTGGACTCTGAGGGCCTTTGATGATCAGAGGAGGAGGAGGCCCCGTCGCTGATAGTTGCTAGATTTTTCCTGTTTTTCTTTCTTTACTGTATTTCTGTATTAAACTTTGACTGTACCTGCACTTGGTTAGTACTGAAAATTTTACATGTATGCATGATTATCAAATTTGAAAGAAAAAAAGGATTTCATTTCGGCCCATGAAATAGAATTTTATATGTACTGAAAAAATATATATATATAATATTTTTTTCATTTTTTTTTTTGCGGTGGCCGCCGCTGGATCCGGCGGGGGCAGCCGCCTCCGGGCGCATTTTTTATATAAAAACTTGCTTTTCGGTGTTTTTTTTCAGATTTCATTCATTCTTTCTCGAAATTCGCGCCAAAAAAGCAGTTTTCAGCCAGTTTCTTTCTCTCATTCTCTCTTTTTCCTCTTCTTCTTTTTTCAAAGATGAATCCCTTTTTTAACCATAGCATGCACAGTTAGACTAGGAGTCTCTCTAAAGTCGAAAAGATCAACTTGGGGAGGTACGGTCTTTCTCCTATCATTGCTCTTAGGGGGGTAGTAGTTGACTGGGATTTTTTATGGGCCTACGTCAGACTTTGGGACCCGGAGGCCCACATTTTCCGGTTTGGGGCCATGATGGAGGAGATGTCCCCTCTTTTTGAGGAATTCTGTGCTATTATAGGGTGCGACCCCAATGCCCATTTAGTCAAGCATGAGGTCAAAATTGGGTATGTTCGATCGTTTGAAAGCTTGTTCCAGTTCAGCCGACCACAAGCTAAGGCCATGATTGTTGGTGACCAGAAAGCAATTCTGTTGCCCCTGATCGACGAATTTTCAGAGGTCCATTCAGATGACCCAGACCGGATGAGGCTGAGAATGCGGGCCTTGGTTTTCTGCTTATTAGCTGGTTTCTTATTCAACAAGGATCTAGGCTTTGGGGATTTGCGACTCTGCCCCATGATTCGGCAGATGGAGGATATGGGTTGCATCGACGGCATTGTGCTGGCAGAGACCATCAGGAGCCTTGACAGAGCTGCTTTAGGTTTCGATGACTGGACAGTCTCTCCAATTATTCTCCAGGTATTTCCCCTTTTCCTTTTCCTTATTTTTTTTCTTCTTTCTTTTAGTTCATTCCTTTGTAATAGAAAGGATCCATTACTTAGGTTTGGTTAAAGGACCACCTCCAAGTGGTTGCTGCTCCTACTCTATTGCCCTATAGCCCCTCTCAGTATTGTATGCGGAGGATCCTGATCACTTATCCGTCTACTGTTGCATGGACCTCATGGCTGATTGAGTTGGGTCCAAATGAGGTACTGTGGTTCATCTCCTGGTACGACATCACCCGCTTTATCCAGGTTAGCTTCCGCCATACTCGGGTTTACCTTTTAGGCCTTGCACATTGTACTTGGTACTGCGCTTCGCGTGTTTTGAGGCAGATGGGGATAGACCAGACTGTTCCGATTATGGATGACATTTCAGCTGATTCAGCCATTACTCCGGGTGTTACCCGAGCCATCCTTAGGGCTTGGGTTAGAGATCATCACATGGTTAGGCCTTTACCTAATCCTGCCAATGTTCAGACTTCTCCTGAGTATCGGACCTGGTTCATTGCCGTTGTCTGGCCGGTTGAAAGGCCAAGGAGGAACGCACTGCTGAGTGTACTTGAAGGTTGGGCTTAGGCTGACACTGATGATGAGGTTGGGACTGATGAGGAGATTGTGTTGGCTCCTCGGACAGGCGATGTTGGAGAGAGTTCAGCAGCTAGGGATGACTCAGAGGATGTTGCCCCACGGAGGCGACGGGACACCTAAACTCCTATAGGCTTTAAGACTTTTGTTGTTTTTTCCTTATTTTGACTTTTTATTTGGGACTTGGACTTTGGATTTTGTATGTTTTTTTTGGACTTGGACTTAGACTTCATTATTTATTTATTTTGGACTCTATTGCTTTCTGCTTGACTTTGGGCTGTTTGAATTTAATTAGAATGAGATTTGACTTTTAAGCTTTCCAGGCATTTTCCAACTTTAATTATTCAAGCTCTAATTTTTGCCTAAGCCGCCCTTTCGGGTTTTCAACTTAGCGAGCTACCCATTTTTTCCTAAGCCACCCTTTTCGGGTTTTCAACTTAGCGGGCCCCGACTTTTGCCTAAGCCGCCCTTTGTGAACCCCTCCCCCGAAAACATCATAGGCATATGATGCATGTGACCAAGGGCAGAAATGCACGTGAATGTATGAGTCGCCACCTTGTTTAATTATTTTAGGGTAAACTAGGAAAAAACCCTAAGTTGACTCCAATTTTAATTAACCTAATTACTAGATTAATTATCTTAATGTCTAAGGCACAATCTTCGAACCCGAGGTGGATCCCGAGACTATGTCATGTTGATGAACTAACCAAAAAGAATGAATGCTTTGCAAGGAAGATGATGTAATTGGACCAATGAAAAATGTTTATGTGATTTCGACTTGCCGCCCGGAGTTAAATCCCGAACGTGCCTACGTACTTCCGTTTGAATGGAAGATCAAAGTCAACGTAGTTCGATAGGCCTTTTTAAAAGGGCTTTGAATGGGTATGCTTAATGCATGAGTGTGTGTATGCTTCGTGCATTTTGTTTAGGCATTTTGCCAAAGAATTGATTGATTTGACTTAGGCATTTGTTGCCAAAATGTTGATTTTAAGGCTTTTAGCCAAAAGGATTGATTTAGGCAATTTGTTGCCAAAAATTGATGTGATTTAGGCGATTGTCGCCAAAATTGATTATTTGAAGGCTTTTAGCCAAAATGAGTTGATTTAGGCAATTTGCTTGTCAAAAGGTGTTGATTGGGCGATTGTCGCCAAAATTGATTGATTAAGGCAATTTATTTGCCAAAAGTGATTATTTGAAGGCTTTTTAGCCAAAATTTCGATTTAAGCGATTTGTCGCTAAAAAAAGAGATTAATCTACTTATAGGCAATTTGTTTGCCAAAAGAGATCAATTGAATTGCAATGTTTGCCAAAAGAGATCAATTGAATTGCAATGTAGGCAATTTATTGCCAAGAAAAACGTGTTTTATCAAGGCTATTTAGCCACAATTATTGATTAATTGGACGTAAGCCGAACTGTTCGAAATAAAGGCGATTATACCATAGTCATTAATTAACTAGGTACTTTAAGCCAATATTGTCGAATTTAGGCTTTTAATACCACGATTATTAATTAACCGGGCGTTTAAGCTTAATCATATTTAAATAAGGCAGTTTTATTTGCCAAATTAATGACGTGAATGCATTTATGCAATTGTAGAATTTAGGAGTAGAAGAGAAATATGCATAAAGTGCTAAAATTAAATAGACAGGGTTTTGTTATTACCTGAGTCAGTCGTCGGCCACTTCTTAGCTCCAGGTTAAGCTCCTCGTTAAGGGAATATTAATTAATTCGATTTTAGTGACCAAATAACAAAGCAAGAAAGCAATAAAGCTAAATAAAAAATGCAAAAAAGTAGTAAAGAATCGCAAGGAGCGTAGGGGAGAAGGAGCGTCCGTCAACACAGACTGAGTGAGTTGAAACGGAGGCGTCGGGGCCAATTTTATAGGCAAAAATCGGGTTGGAGGGCGGCAGTTGCCGTCGGGTCCGGCGGCCGCTGCCGCTTGACTCCGGCAGCCGCTGCCGCCGCCGCCGGACTCCGGCGGCCGCCGCCACCGGGTTCGGCAGCTGCTGCCGCCCTATCCGGCGGCCGGCGCCGCCGTGCTCGTTCTGGAAGCTTTTCCGGGAGTTTCGGACATCCAAAAACTATTCCGGTACCAGTTCTGCGATACTCGTAATTTTCCGGACATTTCAAGTACCATATTAGCATACTTCCGGTAAATTTCCAAAATGGCCTCCAGTCCGGCCGGACTGTTTGCAGTCTAGGAAAACTGGCTATTTGAGCCTCAAAATTTGGGTATTCACAGCTGCCCCCCACCGACAATTATAAAAATGATTTATGGGAGTCGGTGTTTGTCTGAAACACAAATTTTGGAGGCGAAAATCAAACGCGTCCAGAAGACCCGCCTCTTGGCTATTTCCTTATAAATAGCTTGAAATTCTCATCTTTCATTCATTCTACACTCTCCACATCAAAGAGTTCTCTCAAATTCTCTCAATTTCTAAAGCTTCCAAGCTTCCTTCCTCCCTGGCTTCCTTAGATCTTAGCGATGAGGATTTTCTGGCGTCTTTGGGGATTTCCCTTGACGATGTCAATCTTACGGCGGACGCTGACACTCACGCCTCCGTAACCGGCATCTTCGCCCTGGTAAGCTCCCTTTTACTTTTTACATGTTTATTTATCTTTTTGGGCCTTAGGCCAAATTGTGGGATTTTTTGGGCCTTAGGCCGAATTGTGAATTTTGGGCCTCTGTGGCCAAATTGTGAGTTTTGTTATTTTCTGCACTTAGTGTCTTATTAGTATGCATGCTAGGGTAGAACTAATACATTATCCTTAGTAAGGAACCGAGGAATAACTCTTAGCTTGCTTTACCTTTTAGGACCCACATATCAAATTGGATGTGGGCGAGACTTCTGTGACCGATATTCCGCTCGAAGTATTTGATCAGAACAACCCAGTTGGAGCGATTATCAGTCCGTCCCATCTGGGCTACTTGAGGCATTTCGACGTGGGTCGGTACAGCCACAAGGAGCTACTAGGCGCTTTGGCCGAGAGATGGTGGGATACTACCAATACTTTCCACTTTTCTTGGGGCGAGTTGACAATGACCCCTGCGGACTTTTCTGTGATCACCGGGATCCCTTTTGGTACTCGGCCGATCGAGTTATATGATGACTGGAGGACAGAGATCTCCCCCGACCGGATGGTGGAGCTGATTGGGATAGACCTGCCTCGAATCGTCGGACCAGGCTCTGCTACTCCGGCTTTGAGCGTTTCTAGACGCTGGTTATACCTCCAGGCCCCCGACATTTATGCTAGATACAGACGGGGAGAGCTGACGGCTACTCAGGTGGCCAGATTTACTTTGCTGCTGCTGTTTGCTTCGACCTTCTGGTCCAACAGGAAAGAGAAGTTTAATCCTTCCATCTTGAAGAGTTTGGAAAACATGGCCCATCTTGCGGAGTATGACTGGGCCGGTGCCATTTTGAGTCGCATGTATGACGACATGAGCGATCTGAGTCGGGGCCACTACAAACTCAGCGGGACCTACTACTTCTGGGAGGTAATGTAAAGAACATTCTCCCTTTCTGTGTTTTTCTGTTCATCTTGATTTTTTTTTATTATTGATTCTTGCTTCTTCTTCGTTTTTTGCAGACTTGGGCATTTGAGTACTTTCCTTACACTCGCCTGAAGTTGATTCATGCTGACCTTGGATTAGGGCTGGTACCTTCGGCTTGGAGATGGTATCGATCAAACCTTCAAACCGGGCAGCGCAAGAAATCGCTGAGGGATCTAAGAGCTTTTTTTGATACTTGCACTCTGACGCAGGTGTGTGTTTAGTAACTCTTGGCTATGTTAAATAAAAAGGATTTATTAACATGTTTGTCTCCTTTATAGGTTGAGGTGGGGGCGATGGCTGCCCGTTTACAGAGTTGGATTCAGGTCGACTCCCGCTTCCAGCGGTCGGATGCCTTGTCTCGACGGAGAGTGGTCCTGTCGCACCCCGTCCTGAGACGGTACTATTTGGGCGAGAGGGTAGACCTTCATGTAAGAGGCTGTCGTTCTGTTCCTTATTCCCCTCCCGAGGACATGCGAGCGGGCAAGCAGATGACGCTCACCACCGCTCATACTGAGGGTATTCCACATGTGGAGTTTATCCTGGAGGGAGATTATGATGAGTTCTGCAGGATCTCCTTGATGCAGCCCATCGGATCTAGGCTTGATGATCTTCAGAGATCAGCGCCTTCCCAGCCGCTCGGCACCCGTTCTTCTCGGGCTTCGGGTCCCTCGACTAGGACTCCAAGGAGGAGGCCTTTGACCGATCCCACTTCTTCCACTCTGGTTGAGGGTCTGTCTCAGGCCGGGCCCAGCTGCTCGGCTGGTCCTTCCAAGGCTCCCCGGGCTATTTTGGAGGCTTTCGGGCCGCTTCTCCCAAACCTGGCCAATCTACGTCTTCCATACAGCATTCCTTACTATCCTCCTGACGACCCTCCAGCTCTTCGGGAGGTCTCCCTGGACAGTGTGGATCGCTCGGCCCTTCCTTCCGAGGACATTACTGAGGTAAAGACTGACAAATCTCTCACAAAAAGGATTCATAAGAGATTTAACATTGACTTGTATTTTCTTTTGTATGATTTCCAGGTTCCTGTCGGGTTGGTCAATCAGATGATGGAGCTGATGCTTGGAATGCAGCAAGAACTAACTTCGGCGTGGACTCATAGGGCCTTTGATGATCAGAGGAGGAGGAGGCTCCGTCGCTGATAGTTGCTGGATTTTTCTTGTTTTTTTTTTTTTTTTTGTATTTCTGTATTGAACTTTTACTGTACTTCTGCACTGAACTTTGACTGTGCCTGCATTTGGTTAGTACTGAAAATTTTATATGTATGCATGATTATCAAATTTGAAAGAAAACGAGTTTGCTTGTTGTTTTTTTTTTTTTTTTTTGAAAAGAGAGATTTTTTTTTTAAAAAAAAAGAGAGATTTTTTTTTTTTTTTTTGCGGTGGCCGCCGCCGGCACAGGCGGCCGCTGCCACCGCCGCCGGCGGGGGCAGCCGCCTCCAGGCGCGTTTTTCACTATAAAAGCCTGTTTTTTTAGCTTTTTTATATATATCATTCATTCTCTCGAAAATCGAGCCAAAAAAGGCACTTTTCAGCTATTTTCTTCTCTCATTCCTTCTCTTTTTTGTTTTTTTCAAAGATGAATCCCTTTTTTAACCACAGCATGCACAGCTGGACTAGGAGTCTCTCCAAAGTCGAAAAGATCAACTTGGGAAGGTATGGTCTCTCTCCTATCATTACACTTAGGGGGGTAGTAGTTGACTGGGACTTTTTACGGGCCTGCATCAGACTTTGGGACCCGGAGGCCTACGTTTTTCGGTTCGGGACCATGATGGAGGAGATGTGCCCTCTCTTTGAGGAATTTTGTGCTATCATAGGGTGTGACCCCAATGCCCCTTTGGTCAAGCATGAGGTGAGAATTGGGTATGTTTGGTCGTTTGAAAGCCTGTTTCAGTTCAGCTGACCACAGGCTAAGGCCATGATTGTTGGTGACCAGAAAGCAGTTCTGTTGCCCCTGATCGATGAATTTTCAGAGGTCCATTCAGATGACCCAAACCGGATGAGGCTGAGGATGCGGGCCTTGGTCTTTTGTTTATTAGCTGGTTTCTTGTTTAACCAGGACCCAGGCTTTGGGGATTTGCGCCTCTGCCCCATGGTTCGGCAAATGGAGGATATGGGCTGCATTGGCGGCATTGTGCTGGCAGAGACTATCAGAAGCCTTGACAGAGCTGCTTTAGGCTTTGACGACTGGACGGTCTCCCCGATTATTCTCCAGGTATTTCTCCTCTTCCCCTTTTCCTTCCTTCTTTCCTTTGGCTTGTTCCTTTGTAATAGAAAAGATCCATTACTCAGGTTTGGTTAAAGGACCACCTTCAAGTGGTTGCTGCTCCTACCTCCCTTCCTTACAATCCCTCTCAGTATCGTATGCGGAGAATCTTGATCACACATCCTTCTACTAAGGCATGGACCTCATGGCTGATTGAGTTGGGTCCAAATGAGGTGCTGTGGTTTATTTCCTGGTATCGCACCACCTGCTTTATCCAGGTTAGCTCTCGCCATACTCGGGTTTACCTTTTAGGCCTTACACACTGTACTTGGTACTGCGCTTCGCGCGTTTTGAGGCAGATGGGGATAGACCAAACTGTCCCAATAGTGGATGACTTTTCAGTTGATTCAGCCACTACTCCGGGTGTTACTCGAGCCGTCCTTAGGGCTTGGGTTAGAGACCATCACATGGTTAGGCCTTTACCTAATCTTGCCGGTGTTCAAACTTCTCCTGAGTATCGGGCTTGGTTCATTGCCGTTGTCTGGCCAGTTGAAAGGCTAAGGAGGAACGCACTGCTGAGTGTACTTGAAGGTTGGGTTCAGGCTGACGCTGACCATGAGGTTGAGACTGATGAGGAGATTGTGTTGGCTCCCCGGACAGGCGAGGTTGGAGAGAGTTCAGCAGCTAGGGATGACTCAGAGGATGTTGCCCCACAGAGGAGACGGGACACCTAGACTCCTATAGGCTTTTAGCTTTTTTATTGTTTTTGACTTTGGATTTTTGGCTTTTAGATTTTTTTCTTTGGATGTATGTTTTTTTTTTTTTGGACTCAGACTTTTATGGACTTTTTAGCTTTCTACTTGACTTTATTGCTTTAATTGGGATGTCATTTGACTTTTGTGCTTTCCAAGCATTTTCCAACTTTATTTATTCAAGCTCTAATTTTTGCCTAAGCCGCCCTTTTCGGGTTTTCAACTTAGCGGGCCCCGACTTTTGCTTAAGCCGCCCTTTCGGGTTTTCGACTTAGCGGGTTTTTCTCTTCTTTTTTTCTTTTCTTTTTTTTTCTTCTTTTCTTTTTTTTTTTATTATTATTGGCAAAGAAGAAATAATTATGAAATGATTTTTTTATTAATGTTTAGACCGCGCCCAATGAGGACTGCCTACATATCTCCGATACATAATTTCTCGAAGAGAATCAGGTCTAATGTAGTTCATTTTACATCATGCAATGCTTACAATTACACAAAATATCTTTTTAACTGATCTAAATTACATGGATTTGTAAACTCCAAACCATCTAAATCAATTAAGATGACAGCTCCGCCAGATAGTATCTTCTTCAACACATAGGATCCAGCCCAATGAGGACGAAACTTTCCATGTGGGTCTATGATTGGCTGTCTAATCTCCTTCAGGACCAAACAACCTTCTTCCAGCTTTCGGTCTTTGACCTTCTTATTAAAGTGTCGTGCCATTCTTCTCTGGTAAACTTGAGTTTAGTGAATTGCCCGCAATCGCTTTTCGTCCATACCCAAGAGTTGCAAGTGATAATTCTCAACCCAATCTGCTTCGCTGATCTGGCTTTCCTGGATAACCCTTGCCGACCGAACTTCCAGCTCAATAGGCAACACTGCTTCCATACCATATACTAAGGAATACGGGGTTGCCCCAGTAGGCGTTCTGATTGAAGTCCTGTATCCCTATAAGGCATTTGGCAACTGTTCATGCCAAGCTTTGTGCTTTTTAACCGTCTTCTGCAAAATGACTTTTATAGCCTTGTTTGCAGCCTCTACAGCCCCATTTGTTTGTGGATGGTAGGGTGAGGACTTATGATGTTGAATCTTCTTTTGCTTCAGCAGGTCAGAAAATTCACTTTGAAAATGGGACCTGTTATCAGTAATGATCTCGAATGGCGTTCCGTACCGACAAAGGATGTTAGTACGAACGAACTGTGCTGCCTTCTTGGCATTCAAGACCGAATAAGAGGCTGCCTCAATCCACTTAGTGAAATAATCAACAGTGACCAGGATAAATTGATGACCATTGGAAGCCTTTGGGTGGATCTTTTCGATCACATCTGTGCCCCAAGTTGCGAAGGGCCAAGGTGAAGCAATAGGATTCAAATTGACTGGAGGTTGTTTTTGCAACTTAGCAAAAATTTGACACTCATGGCACTTCTGCGCGTGCCTCACGCAATCTGCATTCATGGTTGACTAGTAATAACCCAGGTTCACGATTTTCCGAGCCAAGGCTATCCCGTGCATGTGTGGACCAGACTCCCCATTATGTAAGGAATCCATGATGGTTTGAGCTTCTCCCTCATCAACGCACCTTAGGTGAAGGCCATTCCAACTTCTTTTATACAGAACTCCCCCAATAAAGAAATATCTGGATGCTAACTGTCTCAATGTCCGTTGATCAGTCTTGGTGGATCCCTCCGGGTAGGCTTCATTCTGAAGATAGTTCTGTAGGTCCCAAAACCAGGGCTTCTCATCGACCAAATTCATGATATGTGCTGGCTGTTTCTGTAGCCGAACTGTCAGAGGTCGAATGACTTGGTCTCCCCCTACATTAACCATGGAGGCCAAGGTAGCTAGAGCATCCGCAAACTGGTTTTTGGCTCGCGGCAAGTAATGGAAGGATAAATCCTCAAATTGCTGAGCCAACTCGTCCAAGCGTTGTAGGTAAGGAACCAAACGCTCTTCCTTAATTTTCCATTTTCTCAAAGCTTGGGAGACTATTAGATTGGAATCCCCGAAAACCTTGAGAACTTTTATTTCCTTTTCTAGGGCCGCTTCTAACCCCTTTATGCAAGCTTCATATTCGGCTTCATTGTTGGTGCAATCGAAATCTAACTTGACTGCGATTGGGACGTATTCTCCACAAGGAGTTTTGAATACGACTCCAACCCCATTTCCATGGTAGTTTGAAGCTCCATCGAAGTACATTTCCCAGACCTCACTTTCCAAGCTCAACAAGTCTTCAGCAGGAAATTCTACCTCCGGCATTTGGTCTTCGACTGGTAATTCTGCTAATTGATCGGCTAAGGCTCCGCCTTTCACTGTCTTCCGTTGTACAAATTTTAAATCATAGGCTGCGAGCATCGACACCCACTTAGCCATCTTACAGTCAAGAACCGGCCTCTCCATAAGGAATTTCAAGGGGTTCGATTCAGAAATAACGTATGTAGTGTAAGACGAGAGGTAGTGCTGCAGCTTTGTACAAGCCCAGACTAGAGCTAGGCACAACTTGTCTATCTTATTGTATTTTAGCTCATATTCTAGCATCCTTTTGCTGAGGTAATACACGGCATTTTCTATCCTTGTATCTTCTGCTTGTTGAGCTAGCATTGCACCGATCGCTTCTTCTGTCACTGATAGATACAATAGCAAAGGCTTTCCTAGCCTTGGTGGTTGTAAAACTGGCGGGGATAACAGATATTGCTTGACTTGGTCGAAAGCTTTCTGACAATCCTCATTCCATTTGACGGCTACTCCTTTTCTGAGTAATTTGAAAATCGGACCACAAGTATCGGCCAGTTGATTAATGAACCGGCTGATGTACTGTAGCCTTCCCAGGAAACCCCAAACTTCTTTTTCCGTTTTCGGTGCTGGCATTTCCAAAATGGCCTTGGCTTTTGAAGGGTCAATCTCTATGCCCTTCCGACTGACCATATGCCCCAGAAATACTCCGGATGTAGCTCCAAACAGACATTTTGCCGGGTTGAGCTTTAAATTGTACTTTCGAAGTCTAAGGAAGAACTTCTCAAGTGCTGTTGTATGTTCTTCAGCTATTTTTGATTTAACAACCATATCATCCACATACACTTCCACTTCTTTGTGAATCATGTCATGGAAGATGGTCGTTGCCATTCTTTGGTAGGTTGCCCCGGCATTTTTGAGCCTAAAAGGCATAACCCTGTAGCAGTAGGTTCCCCACTCCGTGATGAATGTCATCTTCTCTTTGTCTGGCAAATGCATCATTATTTGATTGTATCCGATAGCGAGATCGGTCAAGGAGACCATCTCGTGTCCAGCCATTCGGTCCACTAACAAGTCAATATGTGGAAGGGGGAAGTCGTCCTTCGGACATGCTTTATTCAAATCCCGGTAATCCACACACATTCGCACCTTTCCATCCTTCTTAGGAACCGACACTATGTTTGCTAACCACGTCGGGTAGGCAATAGGTTCTATGAACTTATTTTCCAGTTGCTTGGCCACTTCCTCCTTGATTTTCAAGGACCATTCTGTTTTTAGCCTTTTTAGCTTCTGTTTTATCGGCTTAGCTTCAGGGTATACTGGAATCTTGTGCACCGCTATTGCCGGGTCAATTCCCGTGATGTCACTTGCCTTCCACATGAAGCAATCGGCAAACTTCTTCAAGCATTCAATGACCTGTTCCCTGTTCACACAGTCAGATGCAATGTATGTATGTTCATTTCTTCTTTGCCAATTATTATTTTTTCCTTTTCATTTTTTATTTCATTTATTTGATCTTCATTATTTTTGCTTGGAAATGCTTGGAAAGATAGACACGCAAGGTAGTCAAGAATTTGCAAGCCTTTATTGATTATGACGAAATCGTCCTCAAAGATTACATCAAATTTGAAGTTTGGATTTTCTAAATCCGACACAGACGACTCAGAACTGGAACTGGACTCAGACTCGGTTTCAGACTCGGGGTCAGACTCAGACTCAGTACAGGACTTGATTGCAGACTCTAGGTTTGACTCGGGAGGGGGTTTATCAGCAGCGCGCTCCTCCTCGGCGTACCCGTTGGTGAGAGGCCCTTCATACGGCTTGATCAGGCTCAGCAGGTCTTGATTCCCATCATTTCCTGTAATGACTGCAACCTCGTCAAAGAGACCGGGCTGCTTGAAGTCTTCCACTTCCAGTTCAGTTATTGTTTCGGGCTCATTGCCCCAGACATCAGAAAATATCTCTAACCCAGGCAGCATCTTCTTAGCAGTCGGGCAGCGAAATGGTTCTTGGAAGCCACGATAAGGAATCGTTTCTCCCGGTTTGCAGAAGTAACCATTCAAAGTCAAAAGGTAAGGCCGCATTTGTATACTCTCCTTCCTTCCCCTCCTGGTTCTCTCAGCACGGTCTTCATCAGTGGGCTCATAACCCAATCCAAAGGTCCCTTCATTCACCGGACACTCCCAGGCTTGCAGTGTAGGGTATGTCTTTCCGGACTTTGCCATAATCATTCCCGGCAGATAGGACATCTTCAGCATTAAAGGCACTATGCAGTTTATTTGCACTGTCCCGAAATCAAAGAGAATTCAAGAGTTTGCCGTCTTTCCTTCTATGAACTGCACAGTATCATATTGAAATCCCGAGAGGGGCAAATTGGCAGTTTCAGGGTTGACCTCAAAGAGAGGCTGGCCCTTTGGCTTCTTGAGCTGGCTGTAGTCATCCCCCCTGGATAGTGATCATAAGGAAACTTGACCTTTTGGTGCAGGGAGGAGGGCACTGCCTTAGTATGATGTATCCATGGTCGACCCAGAAGTAGGTTGAAGCTAGTAGGCACATCAATTACCTGGAACGGTACCTCCATTATGGCTGGCCCAATTGCCAATTTTAGTGTAGCAACCCCCAACACTTCCCTCCGAGTGCTGTCGTAGGCTTTGACTATTTGGTCTGATGGAATGAAATCTGTTTCTTCCAACCCTAGACAGCTGGCTACCCTTAGTGGGCAGACGTTCAGTGCTGACCCATTATCAATGAGAACCATGGGCACAGTTTTATCTCTGGTCTGAACCGTGACATAAAGGGCATTGTTGTGACTGCCTCCCTCCTTGGGTAAGTCATCATCAGAAAACCCGATGCTTTGCATCTTTGATGATTGGGTGAGGGTGGACACCAGCACTTCAGGGCTAACCTCCACCGATGTTTGGAGTTGACTCAAAGCCTTGCAAAGAGCTTGGCGATGAGGAAAGGATGATGCCAGGAGTTCCCAAATCGATACCCTAGCTTGTGTCTTTTTTAACTGTGAAAGTACCGGGTCTTCCTTTGGCTCATCTGCCCTCTGGTAGGGTTTATTTTGGACTTTGTCCAAGACTAATGGTTCATATTGTCTCCCGCTCCTGGTTATAGCATCGAGCTCTTCAGTTAGGTCATTCAAATCTAGGACACAGATGTCATTCATTTCTAGGAATAGCTCGAAAGGATCGATCAATTCCTGGTCAGAAACAATAGCATTTACCCCGTGATTTGGTAAGGGATTAGTGCTAATGTTTGGCTTACTTCTTGGAATAATTGAACCGTTGTCCACTAGGTCTTGGATGCGGTTCTTAAGCGTCCAGCACGCTTCAGTCTTGTGCCCGTGACCCTGATGATACTCACAGTATTCGTCTGCTCTGTAGTTCCTTGGTAATGGGTTGGGTGGCGGCCTTGCTTCCAGAGGCTTGATGTAGTTTGCTTTGACAGCCTCTCGGAATACCAAAAGGATTGGCATCCCGAGATCAGTGTATGTCCTTCTCGACGACTGACTGCCATTTCTCATATTCCCCACACGTAAAGGATTCGTGGGGTGATGCTTGCCACTTCATGGACTTTGCCAGCTTGGCTAGGTTTCTTGTATTTTGAGGTTCCCGAGTCTTCTTTCAGTTGCCCCATTTGGATTAAATCCTCTACCTTGGTTGCAGTAGCAATGAGCGACTGGAAGGTAGGCAGGTACTGGGTCTGCAATTGTTGCTGGTAGACAGGCAATAGATTCTTGATGATTATGTCTACCTGTTCTTGCTCAGAAGGCCGGTTGATCATTTGGGCGGCCTTGGCCCTCTACCTCGTAAGGAACGAGGAAAAAGGTTCATTGTTTTTCTATTTGGTGGTCTCCAGCTCTCTCCGAGTAACATCCACCTCTATGTTATAGTGATATTGTGAATTAAATGCATTGCAGATGTCTTCCCAGGTCTTCATCTTAGACAGATCCAGGCTAACAAACCACCTCAAAGCAGCACCGGTGAGTGATTGTTGGAACAACTGAGCAAGTAGCTCGCTGTTCAGTCCGAACGGGTTTAGGGCACCCACATACATTTTCAGGTGCGTTTTGGGACAAGTGGTTCCATCAAACTTGTCCATGTTGGGCATTTTGAACTTCGTTGGTAGTCTTGCCTCGAGGAACAAAGACAAGGAGTCCATGTCCACTACTTGTGTGTCTTAAGGGCAGTAACAGACCTTTCTAACAGTTCTAGTTTTTCTCTCATTTTCTGAGCTTCCAGCTCTGAAGCAGTTTTGGAGGGCATGTCATCCAGGGCAGGGTTTGAGGACGTCGGTGCAGCACCAGGTCCCTGATTGGAGGCAGCAGGATCACCTCCCCCAGCTGAAGCCACATTTCCATTACCATTACCCAGTTCAGCTATCAGGGCAGTCCTTTGGGCAGCCAATGCCTCATTCATTCTAGCCTCCATCCGGGCCTCCAGTTGTTCAATGAGATTTTGGATGTCAGAGATCGATGCCATTGATGCAGGTGAGGTTGTTGGAGTTGTAGGTGAAGCTGGTGTAGCTGGTGAAGCTGGTGATGTTGGTGATAGCACTGTGGGTGTGACTGGCACCGGTGTTGGCACTTGACAGGGGGTACCTGTAAGTACAAGGGTAATTGGATTAGGGTATGGTGGTTCATGTATCAGGGTAGCTGATGTGAGGTAGATCGACTCTTTGTCCAACTGTGCATGACTAAAAGAATGTTTCATGTTCTTTTTAATGTGATGATATGTCATGAATGTGCACAACATCACGTGATAATCCGTTTATGATATGATTCACATCATTGGGTGCATACAGTCCTAAAGGATAGGTTCTATAGGCTATGACACAAATAGAGAATTGGCTTATTAAGGGACCCTTGAACCTTGAGCATGGATATACCTAACCACATGTGAAACAAAGAGTTTCGCGTGGGTCCAACGGTATGCATACTCATGGGCCACCCCCAAAAGGATTAGGGATGGTTTGCGATAACAGGGAGGACGCTTTGGCTGTCCATCGACATAATCAAAGAGACCTGCCGATCAGCGCTACTTGCTATCCAGACTCAGAAGTTTGAACAGAGAGAGAAGAAATTCATTTGAAATTCATTTTTTATGCAATGGAGAAAAGGATTCTCAATCGTGCAAATAAATCAACAAGTTAAAATGTTTTAATTGAATTGTACAAATTGAGTCCAAATTTCATCATCTCGTATTCTTAAAGAAAGAATACTTGATTCATGTTAGGGTACCCTGCAAAACAAAGCATAGTAAAATAATGCTCTAAAGAAGGGCAGGTTAGTTTACACAACAATCGTAGTCCTCTTCATGCAAAATGATTACATGTTTCCCCAGTGAAGTCGCCAAACTATGAACCCCTCCCCCGAAAACATCATAGGCATATGATGCATGTGACCAAGGGCAGAAATGCACGTGAATGTATGAGTTGCCACCTTGTTTAATTATTTTAGGGTAAACTAAGAAAAAACCCTAAGTTGACTCCAATTTTAATTAACCTAATTACTAGATTAATTATCCCAATGTCTAAGGCACAATCTTCGAACCCGAGGTGGATCCCGAGACTATGTCATGCTGATGAACTATCCAAAAAGAATGAATGCTTTACAAGGAAGATGATGTAATTTTACCAATGAAAAATGTTTATGTGATTTCGACTTGCCGCCCGGGGTTAAATCCCGAACGTGCCTACGTACTTCCGTTTGAATGGAAGATCAAAGTCAACGTAGTTCGATAGGCCTTTTTAAAAGGGCTTTGAATGGGTATGCTTAATGCATGAGTGTGTGTACGCTTCGTGCATTTTGTTTAGGCATTTTGCCAAAGAATTGATTGATTTGACTTAGGCATTTGTTGCCAAAATGTTGATTTTAAGGCTTTTAGCCAAAAGGATTGATTTAGGCAATTTGTTGCCAAAAATTGATGTGATTTAGGCGATTGTCGCCAAAATTGATTATTTGAAGGCTTTTAGCCAAAATGAGTTGATTTAGGCAATTTGCTTGCCAAAAGGTGTTGATTGGGCGATTGTCGCCAAAATTGATTGATTAAGGCAATTTATTTGCGAAAAGTGATTATTTGAAGGCTTTTTAGCCAAAATTTCGATTTAAGCGATTTGTCGCTAAAAAAAGAGATTAATCTACTTATAGGCAATTTGTTTGCCAAAAGAGATCAATTGAATTGCAATGTAGGCAATTTATTGCCAAAAAAAACGTGTTTTATCAAGGCTATTTAGCCACAATTATTGATTAATTGGACGTAAGCCGAACTGTTCGTGTTGACACGTGATTTTATGCCTCCACCTGACCCGATGATGATATGAGGATAAGGGATAAGGTATCACGATGAACCAGAAGTGTTTGAACCATAAATTGAACCAAACCGCCCAAAGGTATCTGACCCGTGTTAGGGCTGCGTCACGCAGCTAATACCTGCGTGACGGCACTCTTAGCTGCGTCACGCAGCTTTAACAGGACTGACACTTCTGGCGCGCGCCCGTGCAATGGCCTGCACTGTTTGTATGGATACGCGGCAACTGTACGAAAAGTAAGTCGCGTTACGCAGCTCATGGCTGCGTCACGCAGCTTGTGGACGCGTCGCGCAGCTTCTACCTGCGTGACGCGACTGCTCTGTTGCCCTAGACATATAAATACAACATTTTACAGCAAAAACGAGACTTTTTTTTGAACATTTTTTGCTCTCATTTCCTCTGAAAAGATAACCTTCTGAGATTAAGTTTTGGATTAACGACTAGAACTTTTCCTCAAGAACTCAACTGAGTAAACTTGAGGAAAATCAAGTCATAGATATTATAGGTTTAAGATAAAAAAAAATACAAAAAGGATAAAAAGAGGAAAAGAGAGAAAAGAAAGGAAAAAAAAAAAGAAAAACGATTTATTTTTGTGAAAAAGTTGGGTGATCACGCTTCTGGGATCGTGAAAAGTTATACCAGTGCATGCAATCCTCAAATCTGAGGGCTAGTAACGATTCTAACTTTTCTTTTTCATTTCTAGTATTCTATCTCTTAAAAATCTCATTTTCATAGTGCTTAGTTGACCTATTATTGATAAAACGTAAGTTTGCCCATTGTTGAACATTCCTGTGTTGGTTTTAATCGCTTTTAATAAAAAGAACACGTAGAAAAGAGTAGTTTGAAAGGTAGTTGCGGACCAGAGCAGCCGCGTCACGCAGCTACTACCTGCGTGACGCAACTGTTCATGTCCAAAAGCCTTTAGTCTGGGTTGGACCACCTGCGTGACGCAGCTGTTCGCGTACTCAGTCCCTATTTTGTTTTATACTTCATTTAATGTTTCACTATAAATAAATAATCAATATGTCTGAATATTTTGAATGAACCATGAACAGCTCCGTCACGTAGCTAGGAGTTCCGTCACGTGACTGTTCTTCATAGAACAGCTGCGTGACGCAACTGTTCTAATCTACAGGACCATAACCAGAGTTCCGTCACGCGACTGTTCTTCATAGAACAGCTGCGTGATGCAACTATTGTAAATCCCATAATAAAAGATAAGAGTTGCGCCACGCGACTGTTCTTCCATAGAACACTCGCGTGACGCAACTGTCTTCCAGCTCCAGGGCTTTTTTTATTATTATTATTATTTTGTCTTAATTTCACTTTATTAAATAAATTTCTAAGCTTAATCCAGGAAATAATCAATAATGGGCAAATTGAGTTTTAATCAAATCAAGTCAATTAATCTGTTGTGATTATGGTATTTTGAGATTTAATATTTGTTATCTCCTTTTAATTATATTATTAAACTCGGTTTGTGGCCCGCCTTTAACCATAAGGCAAGAGCGGGTCTTTTAATTTTTATTTGATATATATGGTGGATGAATGATGGATGTGATGCTTAATTTATGAATGGATGCAATGGATGAACTTATTTGGGACGATTAAATAATTTTCCACATAAGAACTCGGTTCGATTTGTTCGGGTTGGGTTTAAATAATTGGCTTTTCTAAAATAAAATCAATTAGAAATCGTAGGTTAAAAGAGGCCGATCTTCCAACGGGCCGACGTACCTAATTCCCTTACCTAGAATCGTACTTGGTACGTCTGACCAGTTTTCTTTCAAATAATTTGGCCTTAAATAAAATTGGATTTAAAATGGAGTCATTTAATAAAATTAAAATAAAAACGATCCCATTGCCGAAAAAATGGGTGGCGACTAAAATGATTTATAAGACCAATTTATCGGCATCACATATCCAAAAGGTTTTATCATCTCTTTTTCAAAACAAAACAACAACGAAAATGACGATTTCGTGTTTACGGGGGGAAAATAGTTTTGGCGACTTCACTGGGGATTTTGCACCCATTAATCCCCGGTTGTTTTTAATAAACAATTTAGTGGTTGCAATTAGGAATTGACTCTAAAAGCCTGCTTTTTCTAAATAAAATTGGTTAGCAAAAGCCGATAGAAAATTATTAATCATCCGTATGTGTTTAATTACTTTCTTTTTTCCTTTCATAGGATTTTTGCATTCATTCGCATTTCTCTCTTCTCACCTCATTCTACCCGTACTACCCTTCGGTACTGGTGTTAAGTTTGACGGTGGATTTAGCCTAAACCTCGCGTTTTAGGTACATCCATCCAAGAATTAACATTACTACCAACCGCAAGCCTAGTACCTCAAAGGTGCATCAAAAGGAGTAGGCCCAACAAAGCCCGAATCCTGTTTGTGGAACCCAGACTTTGTTAACCCAATAAGACCAAAGCCAATGCACATAGATAAAAACCTTAGTTACTTCCCCTAAGGTGCACCCGATTCTGTTTGCTGTTGTTATACCGCATTCATTTCCGAGAGATTATATCGTCAATCTCAAAACCCCCTGTTGGTTGTCGAGATTAGACCAATTCCTAGGAAACAGATGTCGAAATTTTTTATACCAACGGAATTCGTGTGTGGGAGAAATAAGGTTGGAAGGCATGCATTTCCCAACTCCCGTTCCCCTGTTTGATATAAACTGTACATATGTTGTGGCATTCATGCACCATGTAACGTTTTTCTTTTTCAGCCATGCATTAATAAGAGCTAATGCTCGGCATGGATGTTTGACCTTGGTTTTGAGACTGGATTTCAAATTCGTTTTGAATAATACTGTGCAATCATTTATTGCGAATCAATACCCGAAAGAAAAGGGAGATATAAGGGGGTTGCGATTCCTTTGTATTTTTACATTTCTCGCATTATCTGAAAATAAGTGAGAGATTAGAAAATTTGTAACAGAATAAAATGAAAATCCTGCTTGGGGCCATATGTTCCAAGGCAAAAAGTAAGGATGCAAAAATAAAATACGCAATAACAAAATAATAAAATCCCGCTCGGAAATTCTTTCATTCCGAGGCAAAAGTTAGGGATTTGAGAGAAAATGGTCGATCGAAAATCCAAAAGGAATGGTCGACGACAGATAGTGCCCAAAATGTTTAAACACAAAATAAGTTATTGACATGTTATTCACACCGAATTTTTGGTCCAGTCGTTGAAATCAAGATCTTATTTCCATGCTGGCGTTAGCACATTAGAAATGCATTTCTCATCCTATGTGCTTTCATTTTCGCATGCATACATGCAGGACCCTCTTTAACTCAGAAATTTCTTTGCCAGAATTGATCCTTCCCGGGAAATCACTTCGAGAGCTTGGCACCGACGTCTTGGTCAGCGTCTACTCAGAATATCCCCAATCCCCGAATTTGTCCCGGTCAGTTCAGTAAACTATTCAAGTTCATCAGATTCAGAGCCCGACTCAGATTCAGTAGAAATGGCAGATGATATAGGGGGTGAGCCCGGGTTTTCACAAGCTCAGATGAGGACCATCGCTCAGATTGTGGCCGCTGCTCTCGCTCAAGATAGGGCTCAAAACCAAAATACTCCCCCTTCTAGCAGCCAGCCTGTGGTTGAAGAGAGGCAAATGCCAGACCCCGTGTCAGATAATCAGACTTCTGTGGGAAACGCCACACCTGTTGAGAATGATGTGCTCAAGCAACTAGCTGAGCTGAAGGAAAGATTTGATAAAATGGCTGCAATGAAGGAAAAAGACCCAGCCACCAACTTTCACATAACTGAATATGTTTTACACCCAAGCAGTTCTGCCTCATTCAAGACTTTCAAGCATACCATATTTGAAGGAGATAATGATCCCCGTTCTCACCTGTCTGAATTTCTCCGAGTGTCACAGATGAACCGGTATAACGAGAAAGATGTTCTGCGAGCATTTCCGCAAACATTGCACAAAGACTACCGGAGATGGTATGATGGTCTAGATGAAGAGGTGCAGAAGAATTGGATCAAGTTGCAGACCGCTTTCCTTAAACACTTCAAGACTGACGAGAGTGACGAGTTTGGCTTGCGCGACTTGGAAAGTTTAAGACAGGGAAAAGATGAAAGCTTTTCTGATTACTACAGGAGGTGGAGAACGAAGCTGTATAGTGTTCAGACAAGGCCGAAGGATAAAGAATTGATCCGTATCTTCAGTAGGAGCCTATTGCCCTTCTTCAAGGAAAGGATGTTGACCCAACCTCTCACCGATTTTGCTCTAGTTCAAAGCGCTGGCCTGAACATCGAGGAGCTGTATAAGGAAGAAAAGAAAAAGAATAGAGGGTTTAGCAACTATCGAAATTCCTATGGTGACAGAGGTGCCGGGGGCAGTAATCAGAACCAGTCAGGGAACAGTAATGCCATAGTGGGGATAGTTAATGAGAGAGCCAAAAGAGAATTCATAGATTTAGGCAGACCCTTGAGCACAATGCTAAGGTCATGCATCAAGAACGGAGTGTTGTCAAAGCTGCCAGTCGACCCGATTAAACCCATGCGAGGGAGGTATATGGACAGAAATTGTGATTATCATCAGTGCAAAGGGCATTCAACTGATGAATGTTTCAAATTGAGGCACGATATTCAAGATTTGATTGACAGTGGGAAGATTACGAAGCCTTCTGACAAGAACAAGCCAAGCACCAAGAACAACCCGCTTCCCCAATATCAGTACAATTATCCATCCCGTAAGACTCAGTCAGGTGGATCGGTCAATGCGATCGGGAGTGGATTGCCGGAAGAGGTGGTATTGGCAGAAGCAGAATTGGAAGAGCGGATGTGTGCCATGTTGAACATATGGGATGACTGTAGTAGTGATGAGGAAGAGAAGATGCCAGTGAAGATCGAGATCGAGAAAAGCATCACGGTGAAAGTGGGTGAAGTACCTGAGGATCAGGACGAGCAACTACAGCTTGCCATTCAAAAGAGCTTAGCTGATCAAGAAGAACAGTGGTACTATAGCAGTGAGGAGGAAGTGAATGAGGTAGGTGTTCAGTTGGACCCGGAGTGGGCGAGTATACAATCCCGAGAGCAGCATGTAGGCTAAGGGGAAAGAGGTTGCTGTTGGCGGAATGAAGAAGAGAATGACAGAGAAAGGCGAAGAGGAGCCGAAAGAAAAGAAGAAAGAGGAAGAGATAGTAAAAGGACAGAAGAAGGCTGTTGAAGTTGGAGAAAGCAGTCAGAGTAAGGCGCCTAGTGGGGTGACCGCCAGCTTAGTGCTGAGTCAGTTGCAAAGAACAAGAGCTGACATTTCGATTTGGGATTTACTGATAGCGTCTAAGGAGCATAGAGAAGCTTTACTTGAAGCCATGACTTTTGTCAGAGTGCCGGCTCGAATTCAAAGTGTTGATATGATCAATGTGCTACAGCGAAGAATAGGCGAAGTCACTTTCTTTGACTCAGACCTTCCACCAGAAGGAAGAAACCACTGTAAGCCATTGTACATTCAGATCACCGTCAAAGGACGAGATACCCGGAATGTGATGGTGGATAATGGATCAGCATTATGTGTATGTCCACTGAAGATGCTGTCCAAGTTTAAAATTGAGGAATCAGAGCTTGAGCCATCAAACATGGTGGTCAAGGCTTATGATAACACTATGCGGAATGCAAAAGGGACCTTCAAAGCGAAAATATCCACAGGGGCAGTGGAAAGCTGGGTAGACGTAGTTGTGCTTGACATTTTAGCCAACTATGCTCTTTTGTTGGGAAGACCCTGGCTTCATCCTTTGGGTGCAGTTCCATCCACCTTGCACAGAAAAGTAAAAATTCCGTGGGGTACAGATGTGGTGACAGTCAACGCACAAGAGGATCTGAGTGTAGCAACAGTGGAAGGTTTAGAGCTGGCAGTACCGTTATCAGGTTTTCAGGTGGCAGTAATTGATGCGTCCCTCACCAAGAGCAAAAATGCAGTGAATAGAATGAGTCCTTTCTCTAGGAAGATGATGAAGAAGATGAATTGGCAATATGGCAAGGGTTTAGGCCGGGAGCTACAAGGAAGGTTTGAGCCTCTCTCATCGGCATTGGGGCAACAAGACAAGCGCGGATTGGGCTACTCTAAGAATAGAAAGAAAGAAAAATATGAGGTTCGGTCTCTAATCAGAGCGTCGAATGTGAATCAGATCTTCTTTGTTCCACAAGCCGAAGGGGAATTTCAGAGAAGGGGGAAAACCTACCCCGGCTTGGAGATATTCATGACCGATTATGAGGAGAAGTTGGTTAAGTCGCCCGAACCTTCCTTGGAACAGCTGGTGGATGGGACTGAATTCATGGTATGTATGACAGAAGCGAGCACTGAATCTGAGTGGTTGAAGAAGATATCCAAGTTTGAAGACTTTCTGGGGATTGGGGATGAAGCTTCAAAGCTGGCGCAAGAGCAAAAGGCCAAGGCGCGCATTCTCCAGTCGGTTCTAGCTGCCGAAGACGCCGAAGAAGCGGAGAGGAAGGCATTGAAGGTGAAGCTAGCTGAAGAGAAGATAGAAGCCACCCCGGCGGAGGAAGAAGGAGCAGATGCCGACGAAGTGATCCAGGCAATAAAAGACACCTGTAATGAATGTATTGAACAGGCAGTTAATCCTGTATTTTGCTTTTCTGATGCTTGTTTTGAGAACACTATGGATGGTTTTCCTCTTTTATTTCAATCAATGGAAGTGAACTTTGACTATTTGTTTTCTTGTTTTCCTAATTGTCACATTCATGGCATTGATTATACCACGCGCATATTTGACATAAATGCATTGCATCATTTTGCATTTAACTTAAGCACTACTGAAGATCCTAAAATAATCGAAATCGGATTAGATTTTAAACCTGAACTCAGACAAGACCTTCAAAAATGTATCAAAAGAAATTCAAAGGTATTTGCCTGGAGCTATGCGGACATGCCAGGGATCGACAGATCAATAGCAGAGCACTTCATTCCTACTGATCCGAGTGTTAAGCCGGTAAAGCAGAAAAGGAGAAGGGTCAGACCAGAATGGCAAGACAAGATCAAAGCGGAAGTCCAGAAGCAGTTGGATGCAGGATTCTTAGAAGTAGTTCATTATTCGGAATGGCTGGCGAATATAGTCCCGGTACTGAAGAAAGATGGGAGGATAAGGGTCTGTGTTGATTACAGAGACTTGAATAAAGCCTCACCTAAAGATGACTTTCCACTTCCGCACATAGATGTTTTAATCGACAGTGCTGCCGGAATGGGATGTTATTCTATCATGGATGGATTCTCCGGATACAATCAAATACTGATGGCTTTAGTGGACAAGCACAAGACGGCCTTCACCACGGACTTCGGAACATTTTGCTACAAAGTAATGCCATTTGGATTGAAGAATGCCGGGGCAACATACCAGAGAATGGCTACCACACTGTTTCATGATATGATCCATAAAGGGTTAGAAGTATATGTGGACGACATGGTGATCATGACAAAGACACAGGAAGAACATGCAGAGATGTTGGAAAAGTTCTTCGCATGGGTCAAGCAGTATAACTTGAGACTCAATCCCAAGAAGTGCGTATTCGGAGTAACAAAGGGGAAGTTGTTAGGTTTCGTTGTAGGACCTAATGGGATTGAGGTTGACCCCGACAAAATAAAAGCCATTCAGGACATGGAACCGCCAAGAACAAAACGTCAGGTGAGAAGCTTCCTGGGTAAGATCCAGTATATCAGTAGGTTTATTTCGAGGTTATCCATCACCTGTGCCCCAATTTTTAAGCTACTGAAGAAGAATCAGCCGGTCAAGTAGAACGAGGACTGCCAGAAGGCCTTTGACCACATAAAGAAATACTTGATGAATCCACCGGTGCTCAGTTCACCAAGACCGGGAGAACCTCTGATCTTGTATCTATCTGTAGAAGATGCAGGAGTGGGAGCAATGTTGGTACAGCTGGACGCAGCTGGAGTAGAAAAGGCTATCTATTACATTAGCAAGAAACTATTGCCTACAGAAGAGAAGTACAATCTGATTGAGAAAACATGCATGGCAGTAGTGTGGTCGATAAAGAAGTTGCGGCCTTACTTTGATTCCTTCAAGGTCACTTTTGTCTCCAAAATTGATCCTCTGAGGTATTTGCAGAAAACGCCTACTCTAGAGGGACGGTTGTCTAAGTGGTTAATTCAGATGTCTAGCGTGGATGCGGAATTTCTAACAAAGAAAACGGTCAAAGGTCGGGCTGTAGCAGAATTCTTGGCAGAAAATCCAATTGCAAGTGATGAACCTTGGGAATTGGAGTTTCCGGATGAATACTTACTATGTATCGAAACAGGGGCTTGGAGATTGTACTTTGATGGATCAGCCAACAGAAATGGAGCTGGAGCTGGTATTGTAATTGAAGCACCTAATGGCGAGGTTACCACGATGTGCAAGAGGCTGTTGTTCCCGGTCACTAATAACATGGCGGAATATGAAGCATGCATCATGGGGATGGAAGCTCTCCTTGCATCCGGTGCTAAGGAGGTCGAAGTAATAGGAGATTCTTTGTTGGTTATTGAACATGCTAACGAGAGATGGAAGGTAGAAGAAGAAAGATTGAAGCCCTATGTTGAGTACTTGTTGAAGAAAGTAGCACTATTCGACAAGATCACTTTCACTCACATAGGAAGAACCTATAACAGAATTCCAGACGCCTTGGCAAACTTAGCATCGGCTTGGCAGGATTTGAGTAAAGTTCCGAAGAAGCCATTTATCATTACCACAGCCAATATCCCGTGTTATAAAGAACATTTTGTGAACCAGATAGAACCGGAGGAAGAACCATGGTTCATGGATATTCTGAGGTATATGAAAAACGGTACTTTTTCTGATGATGCTACGAAAGAAGACCGTGCAGTTCTCAGAAAAATGGCTCTGAATTATGTTCTAGCCGATGGTGAACTCTACAGAAGAGCTTGGGATGGAATGTTACTGAGATGTGTGAGCAAGAGAGAAGGAGAAGACATAATGAGGAAGGTGCATGAAGGAGTTTGCGGTACTCACCTAAGCGGCATAAGCCTAGCAAGGAAAATCATGAGGCAGGGTTATTTCTGGCTGCAGATGGAAGGTGACTGTGTTCAGTATGTGCGTCATTGCAAAGCTTGCCAATACCATGATAATAAAAGCCACTTACCTGCTGTTGAACTCCACCCGATAACTCCTTCTTGGCCTTTTTCTGCATGGGGTATAGACGTCATCGGCAAAATCTCACCTGCAGCGTCAAACGACCATCAATATATATTGGTTGCAGTTGACTACTTCTCTAGATGGATTGAGGCTCAATCTTACAAAACCTTAACCGCCAAACATGTGGCTAGATTCATCGAACAGAACATTTTCTGTCGCTATGGTGTTCCCCATCACATAGTTACAGACAATGGTTCTCATTTTCAAGCTGATGTTGGCCAATTGCTTTATAGATACAAGGTTGAGCATCATCATTCTTCTCCTTATCGCCCTCAGGCTAATGGTGCAGTAGAAGCTGCGAATAAGGAGATCAAAAGAATCTTGTCAAAGATGTGTGAAAGGTACAGAAGCTGGGCTGAGAAACTTCCTTTCGCGCTCTGGGGGCATCGCACTACATTCAAATCAGTAAATGGAGCTTCTCCTTTCGAACTTGTATACGGAATGGAGGCAGTGTTACCGATAGAGCTCGAAAAGAAGTCTCTCAGAGTTTTGGTAGAAGTTGGTCTGACCGAAGAGGAATGGGTCAAGAAGCGATATGAAGATCTGGCGTTCTTAGACGGGAAAAGACTGAATGCTCGATTCCAGGATCAAATGAGAAAAAGAAGAATTACTCGTTTCTACAATAAACGAGTACATCCAAGGGCCTTAAAGAACGGAGATTTGGTGTTGATCAGGTTATTAGACCATGAAGCCCAATATCATCCTGGTGGAAAATTTAAACCCAACTGGCATGGACCGTTCAGAATTCACAAACTATTAGCAAAAGGCGCCGCTGAATTGGTCACTATGGAAGGAGAACCTGTCAATCGAATCGTCAATCAAGACCAAATGAAGAAATTCTATATCTGAAATGATGATTTCGATTAAAAAAAAAAAAAAAAAGAAAGCTAAGTTGAAAACCCGAAAGGGCGGCTTAGGCAAAAACTAAGCTCGCTAGGTTGAAAACCCGAAAGGGCGGCCTAGGCAAAAGTTAGAGCATAAAAAATAAAATATATAAAATAAAATTCTCGGGATCAACACGTGGTGCTTAGTTTAAATGCAGAATTCATGC
Organism: Jatropha curcas; assembly: GCF_041381405.1. Taxonomy (NCBI): domain Eukaryota; kingdom Viridiplantae; phylum Streptophyta; class Magnoliopsida; order Malpighiales; family Euphorbiaceae; genus Jatropha; species Jatropha curcas. The sequence continues at coordinate 13,777,884 of NC_143158.1, read as the reverse complement.
CATGTGTTCGTGATAAATGTGTGATTGGTTGCTCAACGCCATCAACCCGACTTGAAGGAGAATAGGAAATCGAGTAGTTAGAGCAAATGACCATTGTATTAGAATAAACTTCCTTTACTTCTGTGTAATGTTGAAAAGAAGAAAGATTAATAAAAGATTTGAAAGTCAAAACTTTTCTTCCTGTTCCGGGGTTATGGTCAAAGAACGCAAAAAAACTTCCCCTCTGCTTATTTGATCCAAAATCGACCCATTTGAGCTAAGACATTCCGGCTGTTGGCCCTGCCTAAATAATGAGCTCTTTCAAGACATTGATCAGAGGGACGAGCACCATTTTCTCAGTGATTTCCATGGAAAGATCAATATAAAACCATGAATGTGAACCCCTCCCCCAAATATCATAGCATATATGGATGCATGTGACTAAGGGCAGAAATGCACGAGAATGTATGAGTCGCCACCTTGTTTAATTATTTTAGGGTAAACTAGGAAAAACCCTAAGTGACTCCAATTTTAATTAACCTGAATGCTAGATTAATTAACCTAATGTTAAGGCATGGTCTACGAACCCAAGGTGGATCCCGAGACTATGTCATGTTGATGAAACTAACCATGAGTGAATGCTTTGCAAGGCGATTAATGTAATTTGGACTAATTAAAAAAATGCTTATGTGATTTTAGACTTGCCGCTCGGGGTTAAATCCCTAACGTGCCTACGTACTTCCGTTTGAATGGAAGATCAAAGTCAACGTAGTTCGATGTGCCTTTTTAAAAGGGCTTTGAATGGGTATGCTCAATGCATGGGTGTGTGTATACTTCGTGCATTTTGTTTAGGCATTTTGCCTGAAAATTGATTGATTTTTAGGCATTTGATGCAAAAAATTATTGATTTAAGGCTTTTAGCCAAAAAAAAGAATGATTTAGGCAAATTATTGCCAAAAGATTTATGTGATTTAGGCGATTGTCGCCAAAATGCTTGATTTTAAGGCTTTTAGCCAAAAGATTGATTAATTTGAAGGCTTTTAGCCAAAAAGGTTGATTTAGGCAATCTGTTTGCCAAAAGATGATTATTTAGGCGATTGTCGCCAAAAGGATTGATTTTAAGGCTTTTAGCCAAAAGATTGATTAATTTGAAGGCTTTTAGCCAAAGAATTTATTTAAGCGATTTGTCGCTGAAAGTAGTTAATCTAGTTTATAGGCAATGTGTTTGCCAAAAATTGATTAACTGGATTGAAATGTAGGCAATTTTATTGCCAAGAAAAATGTGTTTGAATTAAGGCCTTTTAGTCACAATTATTAATTAATTGGACTTAAGCCGAATTTGTTCGAAATAAAGGCAATTTCACCATAGTTATTGATTAACTAGGCTTTTTTAGCCAATATTGTCGGATTTAGGCTTTAATACCACGATTATTAATTAACCGGGCATTTAGCTTAAATTTATTTACTTGAGGCAATTTGTTTGCCTAATGATGACATGGATGCATTTATGCAGTTGTAGAATTATTAGGAGTAGAAGAGAAGCATGCATGAAGTGTTAAAATTAAATAGGCAGAGTTTAGTTCATGTACCTGATTTAATCGACGACCACTTCTTAACTCCAGGTTAAGCTCCTCGTTAAGGGAAAATTAATTAATTTGATTTTAATGACCACTTAACAAAGCAAGAAAGCAATTAAAGCTAAACTAAAATGCAGAAAAGCAGTAAAGAATCGCAAGGAGCGTAGGGGAGAAGGAGCGGCCGTCAAAACAGACTGAGTGAGTTGAAAGGTCACTCCGGGCCTGCATTTATAGGCAAAAACGGACTGTTTCGGCGGCCGGGCCGCCGGAGGGTCGGTGGCCAGGCCGCCTGAGCTCGGCGGCCCGAGCCACCAAGGCCGGTGGTTCTGCTATTTTTCGGTTCCGGAGGCTTTTTCGGGAGTTCCGGACCTCCAAAAAATATTCCGGGACCAGTTCCGCGATCCTCGCGACGTCCCGGACGTTTCAAGTACCATATTGGCATATTTTCGGTGAACTTTCCGAATGGCCTCCGGCCCGACCGGACTGTTTGCAGTCTGGGAAAATTGGCTTTTGGAGCCTCAAAATTTGGGTATTCACAGTTGCCCCCAACCGGCAACCATAAAAAAGATTTATGGGCGTCAGTGGTTGTCTGAGACGCAAATTTTGGAGGCAAAAATCGGACGCGTCCAGGAGACCCGCCCTTTGGCCATTTGCTTATAAATAGCTTGAAATTCTCATTTCATTCATTCTACACTCTCCAAAACAAAAGAGCTCTCTCAAATTCTCTCATCCTCCTTAAAGCCGCAAGACTTCTCCTATGGCTTCCCCAAGCTACAGCAGTGGTGAGGATTTACTCGAGTCTCTGGGGATTTCTCTCAACGAGGTCGATCTGATGGCAGACGCTGATACTCATGCCTCCATGACCGGCATCTTCGCCCAGGTAGGCTCCCTTTCACCTTTGTTTGCATATGACTTATTATTTGGGCCTTAGGCCGAATTGTGAATTTTTGGGCGTTGTGCCAAATTGTGAATTTTGGGCCTTAGGCCAAATTGTGAATTTTGGGCCTTAGGCCGAATTGTGATTTTTTTTTTTTTTAAAAAAAAAATTTCCTGTGCTTACTGTTTTTATTAGTATGCATGCTAGGGTAGAACTAAGATATTACCCTTAGTAAGGAACCGAGGAGTAACTCTTAGGTTGATTTACCTTTTAGGACTCCCGTGTTAAATTGGATGTGGGTGAGAGTTCTGTGGCTGAAGTTCCGCTCGAAATATTTGATCAAAACAACCCGGTTGGCGCGATTATCGGCCCGTCTTACCTGGGCTATCTGAGACATCTTGACATGGGTCGGAGCAATTATAAGGAGTTATTATGTGCCTTGGCCGAGAGATGGTGGGACACCACCAATACTTTCCACTTCTCTTGGGGTGAGTTGACACTGACCCCTGCAGATTTCTCGGTGATCTCCAGGATCCCTTTCGACATTCGCCCAATTGAGCTTTATGATGACTGGAGGACCGAGATCTCCCCCGACCGGATGGTGGAGCTGATTGGGATAGACCTGCCACGGATTATCGAGTCCGGTTCTTCCACCCCTGCTTTGAGCGTTTCTAGACGCTGGTTATCCCTCCAGGCCCCTGGCATCTATGCTAGATATGGGCTGGGAGAGCTGACGGCTACTCAGGTGGCCCTATTCACCTTGTTGCTGCTGTTTGCCTCGACCTTCTGGTCTAACAGGAAAGAGAAGTTTAACCCTTCTATCTTGAAGAGTTTGGAAAATTTGGCTCACTTGGAGGAGTATGACTGGGCCGGTGCTATTCTGAGCCGCATGTACGACGATATGTGCGACCTGAGTCGAGGTCACTGCAAACTCAGCGGGACCTACTATTTCTGGGAGGTACTGTAAAAAACATTCTTCTTTTCTGTGTTTTTCTGTTCGTCTTGATTTTCTTTTCCACTGATTCTCTCCCTTTTTTTTTTGTGTTTCACAGACTTGGGCATTCGAGTACTTTCCTTACACTCGCCCAGAGCTGCTTCAGACTGATCTCGGATCAGGGCTGGCGCCTTTGGCTTGGAGATGGTACAAATCAAACCTTCATATCGTTCGGTGCAAGAAATCGCTGAAGGAGCTGAGAACCTTTTTTGATACTTGTCCTCTGGAGTAGGTATGTGCTTAGTGATTCTTAGATATGTTAAATAAAAAGGATTTATTAACATATTTGCATCTTTTATAGGCTGAAGTGGGGCCAATGACTGCCCGTCTACAGAGCTGGATTCAGGCTGATCTTGATTTCCAGCGGTCAGACGCCTTGTCCCGGCTGAGGGTGGTCCTGTCGCACCCCATCCTGTGCGATATTACTTGGGCGAGAGGGTGGACATTCAGATAAGAGGTTGCCGGACTGTCCCTTTTTCCCCTCCTGAGGACATGAGAGCAGGTAGGCAGATAGTACTCACTCCTGCTCACACTGAAGGTATTCCCCATGTGGAGCTTCTTATGGGAGGAGATTATGATGAGTTCTGCGGAATCTCTTTGATGCCGCCCATTGGATCTCGGCTTGATAATTTCCAGGGGCCGGTTCCGTCTCAGCCACTTGCCACCCGTTCTTCTCGGGCTTCGGGTCCCTCGACTAGGACTCCAAGGAGGAGGCCCATGACCGATCCTACTTCTTCCACTCCGATTGGGGGTCCGTCGCAGGCCGGGCCTAGCCGATCGACAGGTCCTTTCAGGGCTCCCCGGGCTATTTTGGAGGCTACCGGGCCACTTCACCCAGACCTGGCCAATCTACGTCTACCATACAGCATTTCTTACTTTGTCCCTGACAGCCCTCCAGCTCTTCGAGAAGTCGCCCTAGAGGGTGTGGATCGCCTGACTCTTCCTTCCGAGGACATCACTGAGGTAAAGCCTGACACATCTCTCTCACAAAAAGGATTCATAAGAGATTTGAGATTGACTTGTATTTGCCTTTGTATGATTTCCAGGTTCCTGTCGGGTTGGTCACTTAGATGATGGAGCTGGTTCTCGGGATGCAGCAAGAACTAGCTGCGGCCTGGACTCAGATGGCCTTTGATGATCAGAGGAGGAGGAGGCCTCGCCGCTGATAGTTGCTAGACTTTTCTGGCTTTCCTTTGTTTTTCTCTTACTGTATTTTCTGTACTGAACTTTATTTGTACCTGCACTTTGGTTAGTACTGAAAATATGTATGCATGATTATCAAATATGAAAGAAAATAGGATTTTATTTCTGCCCACTTTATGGAAAATATATACATTTTCTTTAGAAAAGAACATGTTTTTTTTTTTTTTTTTTTTTTTTTTTGGTACTGGAAATTATATACATATATATATGTATGTAAAAACAAATTTTTTTTTTTCGATGGCCGCCGGGATGGGCCGCCGGGCTCCGGTGGCTGGGCCACCTTCGGGCATGCTTTTTCTCTATAAAAACCGCCTTTGGCCCTTTTCTTCTCTCACTCACTCATTTTTCTCGAAAATTGTGCCAAAAAAAAACAGTTCCCGGTCAGTTTCTTCTCTCTTCTTTTTTTTTATTTTTTCTATTATATTTATTTATTTATTTTATATATTTTTTTTAATAGACAAAAGGAGAGAAAAAAAAAATAAATAAACAAAAAAACAATGAATCCATTCTACAACCATAGCATGCACAGCTAGACTAGGAGTCTCTCCAAAGTTGAAAAGATCAATTTGGGGAGGTACGGTCTTTCTCCTATTATTACTCTTAGGGGTGTAATAGTTGATTGGGATTTTTTTACGGGCCTGTATTAGACTTTGCCCTGAAGCCCACGTTTTTCGGTTTGGGGCCATGATGGAGGAGATGTGCCCTCTTTTTGAGGAGTTTTGTGCTATTATAGGGTGTGACCCCAATGCCCTTTTGGTCAAGCATGAGGTAAAAATTGGGTATGTTAGGTCATTTGAAACCCTGTTTCAGTTCAGCCGACCCCAAGCTAGGGCTATGATTGTTGATGACCAGAAGGCAATTCTGTTGCCCCTGATTGACGAATTTTTAGAGGCTTGTCCAAACGACCCAGACAGGATGAGGCTGAGGATGCGGGCATTGGTTTTTTGTTTATTGGCTGGTTTCTTGTTCAACCAGGACCCAGGCTTTGGGGATTTGCGCCTCTGCCCCATGGTTCGGCAAATGGAGGATATGGGTTGTATTGGCGGCATTGTGCTGGCAGAGACCATTAGGAGCCTTGACAGGGCTGCTTTAGGGTTCGATGATTGGACAGTTTCTCCCATTATTATCCAGGTATTTCCCTTCTTCCTTTTTCTCATTATTTTTTTTTTTTTGGATTGTTCCCTTGTAATAGAAAGGATCCATTACTCAAGTTTGGCTGAAGGACCACCTTCAAGTGGTTGCCACTCCTACTCTCTTGCCCTATAATCCCACTTAGTATCGTATGCGGAGGATTTTGATCACACACCCATCTACTGATGCACGGACTTCATGGCTGATTGAGTTGGGTCCAAATGAGATACTATGGTTCATCTCCTGGTACAACATCACCCGCTTTATCCAGGTCAGCTTTTGCCATTCTCGGGTTTACCTTTTAGGCCTCACACACTGTACTTGGTACTGCGCTTCGCGCATTTTGAGGCAAATGGGGATAGATCAGACTGTTCCGATTATGGATGACTTTTCAGCTGATTTAGCCGTTACCCCGGGTGTTACCCGAGCCGTCCTTAGGGCTTGGGTTAGAGGTCATCGTATGGTTAGGCCTTTACCTAATCCTGCCAGTGTTCAGACTTCTCCTGAGTATCGGGGTTTGGTTCATTACTGCTGTCTAGCCGATTGAGAGACCAAGGAGGACTGCACTGCTGAGTGTACTCGAAAGTTGGGTTCAGGCTGACGCTAATGATGAGGTTGGGACTGGTGAGGAGATTATGCTGGCTCCTTGGACAGGCGAGGTTGGGTAGAGTTTAACAGCTAGGGATGACTCGGAGGATGTTGCTCCATGGAGGAGACGGGACACCTAGACTCCTATAGGCTTTTGGACTTTATTGTTTTTTTTTTTTTTTTTTGACTTTTTGTGTTGGCTTTGGACTTTGGATGTTTTGCCTTTTTGGCTTTTTATTTGAGACTCTGGTTTAGACTTTATTATTTATTTGGACTTTTTGCTTTCCGCTTGACTTTGGGCTGCTAATGGAATGAGATTTGACTTTTTAGCTTAAATTGAGAATATCATCTAGCTTTCCAAGCATTTTCCAACTTTATTCATTTCAAGCTCTGATTTTTGCCTAAGCCGCCCTTTTCGGGTTTTCGACTTAGCGAGCTACCCATTTTTTGCCTAAGCCGCCCTTTTTGGGTTTTCAGCTTAGCAGGCCCCTACTTTTGCCTAAGCCACCCTTTCGGGTTTTCGACTTAGCGAGTCTTTTCTTTCTTTTTTTTTCTTTTTTCTTTTTTTTTTCCTTTTTTTTTATTTGGCAAAGAAGAATGAAATTATGAAATGGTTTTTTTTTTTTAATGTTTAGACCGCGCCCAATGAGGGCTGCCTACATATCTCCGATATATAATTTCTTTTTTTTTTCGAGGAGAATCAGGTCTAATGTAGCTCTTTTTACATTATGCAAATGATTACAATTACACAAAATATCTTTTTAACTGATCCAAGTTACATGGATTTGTGAATTCTAAACCATCCAAATCAGTCAAAATAACGGCTCCGCCAGACAGTATCTTCTTCAACACATAGGGTCCAGCCCAATGAGGACGAAACTTCCCACGTGGGTCTATGATTGGCTGTCTAATTTCCTTCAGGACCAAACAACCTTCTTCTAGTTTCCGGTCTTTGACCTTCTTGTTAAAATGCCGCGCCATTCTTCTTTGATAAACTTGAGTTTGGTGGATTGCTCGCAATCGCTTTTCATCCATACCCAAGAGTTGCAAGTGATAATTCTCAGCCCAATCTGCTTCGCTGATCTGGCTTTTCCGGATGATCCTTGCCAACTGAACTTCCAGCTCAATAGGCAACACTGCCTCCACGCCATATACTAAGGAATACGGGGTTGCCCCAATAGGTTTCTATTTGAAGTCCTGTATCCCCACAAGGCATTTGGTAATTGTTTGTGCCAAGCTCTATGCTTTTGAACCGTCTTCTGCAAAATTTTCTTTTGTGGACGATAGGGCGAGGACTTGTGGTGCTGAATTTTCTTTTGCTTCAGTAGGTCCGAAAATTCGCTTTGAAAATGAGACCCGTTATCTGTTATGATCTCGAATGGCATTCCGTACCGACAAAGGATGTTGGTACGAAAGAACTGTGCTGCCTTCTTGGCATTTAAGACCGAATAAGAAGCTGCCTCAATCCACTTAGTGAAATAATCAATAGCGACCAGGATGAATTGATGGCCATTGGACGCCTTTGGATGGATCTTTCCGATCACGTCTATGCCCCAAGTTGCGAAAGGCCATGGTGAAGCAATGGGATTTAGATTGACCGGAGGCTGTCTTTGCAGCTTGGCAAAAATTTGACACTCATGGCACTTCTGCGCGTGCCTCACGCAATCTGTATTCATGGTTGACCAGTAATAACCCAGGTTCATAATTTTTCGAGCCAGAGCTATCCCGTGCATGTGTGGACCGGACTCCCCATTATGTAAGGAATCCATGATGGTTTGAGCTTCTCCCTCATCAGCGCACCTTAGGTGCAAGCCATTCCAACTTCTCTTATACATAACTCCCCTAGTAAGGAAATATCCAGATGCTAACTGTCTCAATGTCCGTTGATCAGTCTTGTTGGATCCTTCCGGGTAGGCTTCATTCTGAAGATAATTCTGTATATCCCAAAACCACGGCTTGTCATCGATTAGATTCATGACATGTGCTGGCTGTTTCTGTAGCCGAACTGTCAGAGGTCGAATGACTTGATCTCCCCCTACATTAACCATGGAGGCCAAAGTAGCCAGAGCATCAGCAAACTGATTTTTGGCTCGCGGCAAGTAGTGGAAGGATAATTCTTCAAACTGCTGAGCCAATTTGTCCAAGCGTTGCAAGTAAGGAACCAAACGCTCTTCCTTAATTTTCCATTTCCTTAGAGCTTGAGAGACTATCAGATTGGAATCTCCGAAAACCCTAAGGACTTTTATTTCTTTTTCCAGGGCTGCTTCTAACCCCTTTATGCAGGCTTCATACTCGGCTTCGTTGTTGGTACAGTCGAAATCTAGTTTGACTACGATTGGGACGTATTCTCCACAAGGAGTTTTGAATACGACTCCAACCCCATTACCATGGTAGTTTGAAGCTCCATCGAAGTACATTTCCTAGACTTCACTTTCCAAGCTCAACAAGTCTTCATCAGGAAATTCTACCTCCGGCATTTGGTCTTCGACCGGCAATTCCGCTAATTGATCAGCCAAGGCTCCGCCTTTCACTGCCTTTCGCTGCACAAATTTTAAGTCATAAGCTGCGAGCACTGACACCCACTTTGCCATCTTACAGTCAAGAACCAGCCTCTCCATAAGGAATTTCAAGGGGTTCGATTCAGAGATGACATATGTAGTGTAAGACGAGAGGTAGTGCTGCAGCTTTGTACAGGCCCACACTAGTGCCAGGCACAACTTCTCTATCTTATTGTATTTTAGCTCATATTCCAGCATCCTCTTGCTAAGGTAATACACGACATTTTCTATCCTTGTGTCTTCTGCTTGTTGAGCTAGCATTGCACCCATCGCTTCTTCTGTCACTGATAGGTACAATAGCAAAGGCTTTCCTAGCCTTGGTGGTTGTAAAACTAGTGGGGATAGCAGATATTGCTTGACTTGGTCAAAAGCTTTCTGACAATCCTCATTCCACTTGACTACTACTCCTTTCCTGAGTAATTTGAAAATCGGACCGCAAGTATCGGCCAATTGATTGATGAACCGGCTGATGTACTATAGCCTTCCTAGGAAACCCCGAACTTCCTTTTCTGTCTGAGGTGCTGGCATTTCCAGAATAGCTTTGGCTTTCGAAGGGTCAATCTCTATGCCCTTCCGACTGACCATATGCCCCAGAAATACTCCGGATGTAGCTCCAAACAGACATTTTGCCGGGTTGAGCTTCAAGTTGTACTTTCGAAGTCTAAGGAAGAACTTCTCAAGTGCTGTTGTGTGTTCTTCAGCTGTTTTTGATTTAACGACCATATCGTCCACGTACACTTCTACTTCTTTATGAATCATGTCATGGAAAATGGTCGTCGCCATTCTTTGATAAGTTGCCCCAGCATTTTTGAGCCCAAAAGGCATGACTCTGTAGCAGTAGGTTCCCCACTCTGTGATGAATGCCGTTTTCTCTTTGTCCGGCAAATGCATCATTATTTGATTATATCCGACAGCAAGATCGGTCAAGGAGACCATCTCGTGTCCAGCCATTCGGTCAACCAGCAAGTCAATATGCGGCAGGGGGAAGTCGTCCTTCGGACATGCTTTATTCAAATCCCGGTAATCCACACACATTCTGACTTTGCCATCTTTCTTCGGTACCGGCACAATGTTTGCTAACCACGTCGGGTAGGCAATGGGTTCTATGAACTTGTTCTCCAGTTGCTTGGCAACTTCCTCCTTGATTTTCAAGGACCATTCTGTCTTCATCCTTCTTAGCTTCTGTTTCACTGGCTTAGCCTCAGGGTATACCGGAATTTTGTGCACCACTATTGCTGGGTCTATTCCCGTGATGTCACTCGACTTCCACACGAAACAATCGGCAAACTTCTTCAAACATCCACTGACCTGTTCCCTGTTCATACAATCAGATGCAATGTATGTGTGTTCATTTTCTTCTTTGCCAATCATTATTTTTTCTTTTTCAATTTTTACTTCATTTATTTGATTATTACTTTTGCTTGGAAATGCTTGGAAAGATAGACACGCAGGGTAATCAAGAATTTGGAAGCCTTTATTGATTATGACGGAATCGTCTTCAAAAGTTACATCAAATTTGAAAAATGGATCTTCTAGATGCGACACAGACGACTCAGAACTGGAACTGGACTCTGACTCGGATTCAGACTCGGGGTCAGACTCAAACTCAATACAAGACTTGATTACAGAGTTAGGTACTAGGTTTGACTCGGGAGGGGGTTTATCAGCAGCGCGCTCCTCCTCGGCATACCAGTTGTTGAGAGGTCCTTCATTCGGCTTGATCAGGTTGAGCAGGTCTTGATTCCTATCATTTCCTGTGATAACCGCAACCTCATCAAAGAGACTAGGCTGCATGAAGTCTTCTGTTTCCAGTTAGGGTATTGTTCCGGGCTTGTTGCCCCAGACATCTAAGAATATCTCTAACCCAGGCAGCATCTTCTTAGCGGTCGGGCAGCAAAATGGTTCTCGGAAGCCACAGTAAGGAACTGCTTCTCCCAGTTTGCAGAAGTAACTGTTCAAAGTCAGAAGGTAAGGCCGCATCTGTACACTCTCCCTCCTTCCCCTTCTGGTTCTCTTAGCCCGGTCTTCATTAGTGGGCTCATAACCCAGTCCAAAGGTCCCTTCATTCACCGGACACTCCTAGGCTTGCAGTTTAGGATATGTCTTCCCGGATCTGGCCATAATCATTCCAGGCAGATAGGACATCTTCAGCATTAGAGGCACTATGCAGTTTATTTGCACTGTCCCGAAATCAAAGAGAATTCGAGAGTTTGCAGTCTTTCCTTCTATGAACTGCACGGTGTCATACTGAAATCCCGAGAGGGGTAGGTTGGCAGTTTCAAGGTTGACCTCAAAGAGAGGCTGGCCCTTTGGTTTCTTAATCTGGCTGTAGTCATCCCCTTGAATGGTGATAACTTTGTCCTCATAGGGAAACTTGACCTTTTGGTGCAAGGACGAGAGTACTGCCTTAGTGTGGTGTATCCATGGTCGGCCCAGAAGCAGGTTGAAGCTAGTTGGTACATCAATTACCTGGAATGGGACTTCCATCACAGCTGGCCCGACTGTTAACTTCAGCGTAGCAACCCCTAACACTTCCCTTCGGGTGCTGTCATAGGCTTTCACTATCTGGTCAGAGGGGGTGAAATCTGTTTCCTCCAACCCTAGGCAGCTAGCTACCCTTAGTGGGCATACGTTTAGTGCTGACCCATTGTCAATGAGGACCATGGGTACAGTTTTGTCTCTGATTTGAACCGTGACATAAAGGGCATTGTTGTGACTTCCTCCCTCCTTGGGCAAGTCATCATCAGAAAACCCGATGCTTTGTATTTTAGATGATTGGGTGAGGGTGGATACTAGCACTTGAGGGCTAACCTCTACCGATGTCTGAAGTTGGCTCAAAGCCTTGCAAAGAGCTTGGCGATGAGGAAAGGAGGATGCCAATAGTTCCCAAATTGATACTTTAGCTTGTGTCTTTTTTAGCTGTGCAAGTACCGGGTCCTCCTTTGGCTCCTCTGCCCTCTGGTAGGGCTTATTTTGGATTTTATCCAGGACCAATGGTTCATATTGCCTTCCGCTCCTGGTGATGGCGTCGACCTCTTCAGTTAGGTCATTCAGATCCAGGACACAGATGTTATTCATTTCTAGGAACAGTTCGAAAGGATCGATCAGTTCCTCGTCAGCCATTATAGCATTTACCTCGTGATTTGGTAAGGGGTTAGTGCTAATGTTAGGCTTGCTTCTGGGAATAATTGAACCGTTATCCACCAGATCCTGGATGCGGTTCTTGAGTGTCCAGCATGCTTCCGTCTTATGCCCATATCCGTGATGATACTCACAGTATTCATCAGCCCTGTAGTTCCTTGGCAACGGATTGGGAGGTGGCCTTGCTTCTAAAGGCTTGATGTAGTTGGCCTTGCTTCTAAAGGCTTGATGTAGTTGGCTTTTACAGCCTCTCGGAAAACCAAAAGGATTGGCATCCCGAGATCAGTATAGGTTCTTCTGGACTGATTGCCATTTCTCATATTCCCCACACGTAAAGGGTTGGTGGGGGTGATGCTTGCCACTTCGTGGACTTTGCCAGGTTGGCTAGGTTTCTTATATTTGGAGGTTCCTGAGTCTTCTTTCAGTTGCCCCATTTGAATCAGATCTTCTACTTTCGTAGCAGTGGCAATGAGCGACTGAAACGTGGGTAGATATTGGGTTCGTAGTTGTTGCTGGTAGACGGGCTGCAGGTTCTTTATTATTATGTCCACCTGCTCTTGCTCAGAAGGCCGATTAATCATCTGGGCGGCCTTGGCCCTCCACCTCGTAAGGAACGAGGAAAAGGGTTCATTATTCTTTTGCTTGATGGTTTCTAGTTCCCTTCGAGTAACATCCACCTCCATATTATAGTGGTATTGGGAATTAAATGCATTGCAAATGTCTTCCCAGGTCTTCATCTTAGACCGATCGAGGCTAACAAACCATCTTAATGCAGCACCGGTGAGAGATTGTTGGAACAACTGAGCAAGGAGCTCGCTGCTCAATCCAAACGGGTTAAGAGCACCCACATACATTTTCAAGTGAGTTTTAGGACAAGTAGTTCCATCAAATTTGTCCATGTTGGGCATCTTGAATTTTGTGGGCAGTCTTGGTTCAGGGAACAAGGACAAGGAGTCCATGTCCACCACTTCCTTGTGGGTTTTGAGAGCAGTGATAGACCTTTCCAAGAGTTCTAGTTTCTCTCTCATTCTCTGAGCTTCTAGCTCAGAAGCAGTTTTGGAGGGCACATCATCCAGGTTCAGGGCAGGGTTTGTTGGCTCAGCAGCAGGACCCTGGTTGGAGGCAGCAGGTCCACTTCCCCCGGCCGAAGCCCCATTTCCATTACCATTGCCCAGCTCAGCTATCAGGGCAGTTCTTTGGGCAGCCAATGCCTCATTCATTCTAGCCTCCATTCTGGCCTCCAGTTGTTCGATGAGGGTTTGGATGTCAGCAAGTGATGCCATTGATGCAGGTGGGGTTGTTGGAGTTGCAGGTGAGACTGGTGTAGCTGGTGAAGCTGGTGATAGCACCGTAGGTGTGACTGGCACTTGGGTAGGCACTCGGATTGTGGGTACCTGTACGGATAAGGGTAGCTGGATTAGGTACAGTGGTTGGTGTATCAGGGTAATTGATGTGAGGTAGATCGACTCTTTGTCCAACCGTGCATGACTAAGAAAAGGGTCTTTTGTGTTCCTCTTAATGTGATGATATGTCATGAATGCGCACAACATCACGTCATAATCCGTTTATGATATGATTCACATCATTTGGTGCATACAGCCCTAAAGGATAGGTTATATAGGCTATGACGCAAATAGAGAATAGGCTTATAAAGGGACCCTTGAACCTAGGGCATGGATGTACATAACCACATGTGAAACAAAGAGTTTCGCGTGGGTCCAACAGTACGCATGCCCATAGGCCATCCCCAAAAAGATTAGGGATGGTTTGCGGTAACAGGGAGGACGCTTTGGCTGTCCGTCGACATAATCAAAGAGACCTGCCGATCAGCGCTACTTGCTATCCAGACTCAGAAGTTTGAACAGAGAGAGAAGAAATTCATTTGAAATTCATTTTTTTGTGCAATGGAGAAAAGGATTCTCAATCGTGCAAATCAATCAACAATTTAAAATGATTTAATTAAATTGTACAATTAAGTCCAAATTTTCCTTATCCGTATTCTTAAAGAAAGAATACTTGATTCAAAGTTAAGGTACCCTGCAAAACAACGCATAGTAAAATAAAACCCTAAAGAAGGGCTGGTTAGTTTACACAGCAATTGTAGTCCACTTTTATGCAAAAAGGTTGCATAAGTATGTCCCCAGTGAAGTCGCCAAACTATGAACCCCTCCCCCAAATATCATAGCATATATGGATGCATGTGATTAAGGGCAGAAATGCACGTGAATGTATGAGTCGCCACCTTGTTTAATTATTTTAGGTTAAACTAGAAAAAACCCTAAGTGACTCCAATTTTAATTAACTTGAATGCTAGATTAATTAACCTAATGTTAAGGCATGGTCTACGAACCCGAGGTGGATCCCGAGACTATGTCATGTTGATGAAACTAACCATGAGTGAATGCTTTGCAAGGCGATTAATGTAATTTGGACTAATTAAAAAAATGCTTATGTGATTTTAGACTTGCCGCTCGGGGTTAAATCCCTAACGTGCCTACGTACTTCCGTTTGAATGGAAGATCAAAGTCAACGTAGTTCGATGTGCCTTTTTAAAAGGGCTTTGAATGGGTATGCTCAATGCATGGGTGTGTGTATGCTTCGTGCATTTTGTTTAGGCATTTTGCCTGAAAATTGATTGATTTTTAGGCATTTGATGCCAAAAATTATTGATTTAAGGCTTTTAGCCAAAAAAAAGAATGATTTAGGCAAATTGTTGCCAAAAGATTTATGTGATTTAGGCGATTGTCGCCAAAATGCTTGATTTTAAGGCTTTTAGCCAAAGATTGATTAATTTGAAGGCTTTTAGCCAAAAAGGTTGATTTAGGCAATCTGTTTGCCAAAAGATGATTATTTAGGCGATTGTCGCCAAAAGGATTGATTTTAAGGCTTTTAGCCAAAAGATTAATTAATTTGAAGCCTTTTAGCCAAAGAATTGATTTAAGCAATTTGTTGCTGAAAGTAGTTAATCTAGTTTATAGGCAATGTGTTTGCCAAAAATTGATTAACTGGATTGTAATGTAAGCAATTTTATTGCCAAGAAAAATGTGTTTGAATTAAGGCCTTTTAGTCACAATTATTAATTAATTAGACTTAAGCCGAATTTGCTCGAAATAAAGGCAATTTAATCATAGTTATTGATTAAATAGGCTTTTTTAGCCAATATTGTCAGATTTAGGCTTTAATACCACGATTATTAATTAACCGGGCATTTAGCTTAAATTTATTTACTTGAGGCAATTTGTTTGTCTAATGATGACATGGATGCATTTATGCAGTTGTAGAATTATTAGGAGTAGAAGAGAAGCATGCATGAAGTGCTAAAATTAAATAGGCAGAGTTTAGTTCATGTACCTGATTTAATCGACGGCGACTTCTTAACTCCAGGTTAAGCTCCCCGTTAAGGAAAAATTAATTAATTTGATTTTAATGACCACTTAACAAAGCAAGAAAGCAATTAAAGCTAAACTAAAATACAGAAAAGCAGTAAAGAATCGTAAGGAGCGTAGGGGAGAAGGAGCGTCCATCAACACAGACTGAGTGAGTTGAAAGGTCACTCCGGGCCTGCATTTATAGGCAAAAACGGACTGTTTCGGCGGCTGGGCCGCCGGGTTGGGCGGCCGGGCCGCCGGAGCTCGGCGACCTGGACCGCCTGAGCTCGGCGGCTGGCCGGACCCGGTGGCCCGAGCCACCGGGGCCGGTGGTTCTGCTATTTTTCCATTCCGGAGGCTTTTTCGGGAGTTCCGGACCTCCAAAAAATATTCCGAGACCAGTTCTGCGATCCTCGCGACGTCCCGGACGTTTCAAGTACCATATTGGCATATTTTCGGTGAACTTTCCGAATGGCCTCCGGCCCGGCCGGACTGTTTGCAGTCCGGGAAAATTGGCTTTTTGAGCTTCAAAATTTGGGTATTCACAATGAATAAACCTTAGCACTTGCATAGGTTCATGCATACATAAAGGAGTTACATTTGTTATTTTTGTTTGATTTGTGCAAGTAATAAAACAGTCACTCCATTCTTTGTTGTTTCCAAACATAAGCTTTTGTTTTTACAGAATAACCTTTATTTTATGAGTTGTCATTTATTGACCCAAGGGCAGGAGGCCCAAATGACTAACACGACAAATGATTCCGAAGGAAAAAGTTTGTTGTATGTTGTTGATTCATGTGTGCAGGAAGCAGAAATTAATAAAGGCAGAGCCATCACGGTCATTAATTGAAAGAAAAGGAGATACATTTAAATAAAAGCTCATGGCCTGGGTACAAAAAGGAAAAGAAAAGACAACAATTTATTCTAGTAGGGCCTATCAGTAAGGGCCAATCCTCACAGGGCACGACATCATTGTGGGGTAAAGAACCAGTTGACATATGCCGGTGTCACGGCATCCTGCATCGTTCCTTCATCTAAATACACAGTGTTTCGATTTCGCCAACGGTCAGCCAAACTGGTCAACAGATGTGATGTTATTAGACCGCTTTCGAAGTTATGGATTCGGGGAACACGCTGTATCACCCCATACTGACGGCTGATCTTGTCAGGAAAATAGGCCATGGAACGATCTAGACTGGCATACAACACATAGTTGAGATTCATACTTCCAGACGTGACCGATCTAATTCTCCACCAAGGACAAATCCATCGAATTGTTGGGTTATCCCCAAAGTCGAAATGTCCTCGAGTCCGAGACCGAAAGTTGGCAGGACTGTTGCGTCTCTGTTGAGTTCCCGCAAGTATACGGATCGCAACGTAGTAATAAAAAGATCGATCCCACGAGGAACGGGTTATGTCCACTTTACTACTCATCCTTAACACTTATGTTTACAGCAATAAAAGATAAAATGATTAAACTATAATCCTATTTAAACTATAACTAAATATAGTACTTAATTCTATAGATAAAGATATAGTAGAATACTTAGAAGAATTGATCATGCATCAGATTTTCTTTTTCTATAGCAAAACGTGTAACATGCATTAAATGATTCTTTAATCACATATGGTAAAGTATAATTCAACCTCTCGGTACAGAATTACTCTATTTATTATATGTATCTCTACATACAACAAATGCCTTACTTTGTCAAATATTAAACCTAGATCTTATTCTTTGATTATTTCAATAAGTTAGACTTAACTTTGACAAACTAAATTAAAGATTCACATGCAAACCCAACTAAATGAATTCTATCTCTTTGATCCTTACTGAATTATTTCTTTCTGAGAATATAATTAAGTAAGCTTGATTAAACAAAGACCAAAAGATAAATTGAAGAAACTTTTATTGAATGAAACCAAATAATATTGTTGCTTTGCATAGAAAATTATGAAGCACAACATGCAAAAAGTCTTTAATAAAACAAGAGAAAGATAGAAGTAATCAAACTCAAGCCTCCGGAGGGCGTCACACCTCGAGGAACTCCTGGATGTTCTTTGCACGAACAATAATAAGTGACTCTCGTCATCTTATTTCTAAGTACTACTTTATTATTTTCTACTGTATTATAATACTACATTTTTCCTATTACATGATGCATATTGCATAATGCATATTGCATTACACATATTACATTTTTTTACATGCATTTTTTTCCTCTTGATTTGGATTTACAATTTATAGAAGAGGAAGAGGTGTTGGTTATGATGATGATTGGTTGGCCAAAAGGTGCTTTAGATGACTCCTCTTGGGAAAAGTCCCGACCTATGCATGGAAGGACATGTTTTTCTGATGAAAAGACAGCAATTACGTCTCCTGGAAACACGATTCGCGCTCGCGATTGTAAAGGTCGCGCTCGCGACTTCTGCTCCAAATGCTTCTGCCTCTCAAAAGTGATTTGCGCGATCGCGCAGATGGAAGTCGCGCTCGTGCATTTCGCTGGCAAACCTTCTACCTCTCAAAAGTGATTTGCGCGCTCGCGCAGATGGAAGTCACGCTCGCGCATTTCGCTGGCAAACCTTTTGACTCTCAGTCCTGCTTTTCTGGGTGTAGGTTGCGAGCGCGACTTCTTCTGGTGCTCGCAACTGGCCTATTTCTTTTCCAACGCGACCTCCTTCGCATCTCGAAGTCTACTGAGAAATTTTCTTCCATTTTTATCAACTTTTTGGTCCTCTTTTCTATATAAAGCAAGCCTTTTTATTCCTTTGCTCAAATTGTGTTCCTATAATCACTTTGAAACAAAACAACACGAACAAACGTAAAATATATAAAAACATCATGCATTCATGCAATTTTATATGAAAATAACATAACAAAATTTGCCCGCTTTGCGAGGCTATCAAGGACCATAGGTTGGAATCAAACGAGCAGGGACCGGAAGAAGCAGACTTAACTTGTCTAAAGCCCAGGCCTGCAGCAATATTGGACAACCGCGATGATGAATATTGAAATTGGTGATGTGAAGGGCAATATCCCTGGCCCAGCACATCGTTTCTCCCATGACCATCATGAAGACAGTACGACGGTACAGCTGCATGTCACGAACTACTGTCAGAAGTCGGAAGTCTCCAATTCTGGGTTGACGGTTCTTCAGGGCATATACATTCAGCAACAAGAAGCAACAAGCTCGAATCCAAGAAGGATCCACATTCATGGACAGAACCTTGGTGAGAAAGGGCTCTAAAGGTATACCCTGGTCCGTGTCTATGCCATCAGGGAAATAAATCGGACATAAGGCCATAATCTCAGCTATATTATACCTAGGACCTGGGGGTAAAGCCGGAGTTTCGTCTTGATCAGGGTGATGATCCATCACGGCACAAATTTCCTCGTAGGTCGGAGTCACTTTAGAGTCTTCAAACCGGAAGACCATCGTGTTCGGATTAAAATGAGTAATGAGCCAAGACAAGAAACCATGGTTAGGTTTTAGGTCTTTGAAATACCTTAACCAGGCAAGTTGATCCATAGGGGGAATCTGCCACAAGTCATCAGAGATGGATTGGACAAAGGATGAGACTTGGCTTCTGAAGGCCATGAAAAAGGGATTATCTAAGAAATTGATCTACTTTGAATGATTGGATGCGAAGGAAAAGTGAAATGAAACGACCATTTATAGCAGGGTAAAGGGACCGGTGAGTGAAGCATTGTTATCACTCGACTTAATGCCCACTGTCAAGAGTAGTTGAAAAGACATTCATGTATGGACTACTTGGGTTGGTGAGCATTTAAAGCCGCACTAATCAATAAGAAGGACGATTTGTACAACAAGGAGGTTGAATCTTTATTACCGCGTTAATCGCCCTGTCAGGTAAGTGATACGATCCACTGTTGTTTGGTGATTGATTTTTGTAGTATTTCATTTTAAGTCCATTATGTTATTCTTTCTTTATTTCAATTTATTTCTTTCATTTTATTTATAATAATAAATCGGTCCATGGACCACTAACAAGGTGCACCGTTTTTGCAAACAAACAGGACACCGTCCTCTTTTTTGTATTTTTGTATTTGTGTTTTATTTTTGCAGGAACAAGACTTCGCAGTTGTAAAATATAAACACACACAACAATAAAAAATGTGTATAAATAAAAAGAAAATAAAAATAAATAACTGTACAACCATCCAAAAAATAATGAAAAACTAATAAATGTTCAAAATGTTCAAAAATGTCCAAAAATGGAGGAGACGTGGAGTAGGACTACCACCGCCTGCGGCTCGGACCAGCAACAGTCGGATGGGGTGGAGACGGTGGCGCGCCATCGGAAGAAGAACCATCCTCATCCTCATCAGAAGAATCGAGCGGGGTGCCCTCAACCTCTAGTCTCGTCCGAAGCCGCTCCACCTCTGCCTGAAGCTGGCTCACGGCACTGGACTGACGAGACTGATGCCTCTGCAGCCTATCGTTCTCCAGCTCCTGTAAAAGCAGACATATGTAAGAAAGTTTACCAAATAATAAGAAGCAAAAAAAAAAAAGGGGGTAGACATGTGTAAAGTTCATACCAACTCGTGTCGCTCGGAGTAGAGCCGACCAATGTAGGATCGGGCAAACCCGAACCGCTGGCAGATCTCCTGATATCTCTGGGCCGGCACCTGCAAACAAAGAATATCCATTAAAAGACTACTCAGGTAAAATGCTTCTAACTTTGTAAATTCGGTTTATAACTTACATGTGTAGCGTGCTCAGGGTCCAGCTGCACTGGAGGAGGAGCCTGCCGAAGATCAGCAGGGATGATGATGCCAGATCTAAGGCCTAGACCGGGATCCAACACTACCTCCATACCAGGTGGGAATGGGACGTCACCCAGCACTACACCGGCCGGTCCAGCCGGAGCCGCCGCGCGACCTGCCTCAGCCGCTGCCTCAGCTCGGTAGTGAGCGCAGTCTTGTGCGTCTTCCGCTCCTGCATTAAGTTACAGAGAAAATAATGGCATCAGTGATTTGAAACAGTGAAAATAGTAATAACAGTAAATAAGACTGAAGATCAGATGAGTTACCTGGGTGTACTCGAGGACCTCGGGAAGCCGTGCCTGCATTCGAGAGGCGAAGTAAGAGGGAAAGTCACTGGCGGACAAGAAATCATTGACCGAGAAGCCTCTGTACTCTACCTCCAAGTCCTCCCGGGTCAAGCCCTCCAGCAGACACATATGCCGAGGAGGGGCATGAGGTACCCTCCGCTATGATGGAGCTACCGGAGTGTCAAAAACTCTCTCTCCGAGGAAATAGCGGTCAGCCCAGTATCCTCGCATCAGCAACCTCAACCGGGTGTGCAACTCAGCCACCTCCCGGCCTGGGTAGGTCCGCCAAGCCTCACAGTCTCATGGAGTCAGGGACAGCTACAAAAGAAGGAGAAATCAATATTTGTTGTGTATTAAGATAAAAAAAAAAGAAAAAAAAAAAGAGAAGAAAAGAAGATAAGCTAAAGATTCAGAGGTTCTTTCTGTAACATCAGACAGCTCCCGGTCATTAAGGAAGCTCCGCCAGTACTCGAGATCCTTGCCACTGGCATAAGTGTGGTGGCAGTGGGCCAGATAGCGAGGAATCCTCCTGGACTCGATGGGAGAGTCGCCGCTCGGACCGCCCGGGTAGATACAGTACTCATAAGACCATACCTGCAGCAGAGAAAGAAATGACATCAGTTAGTTGAATAATTGAGAATGACGAATAAAAAGATGAAGAGTGAAAGAATGTTACCTCCAGAGGTCGGATGAACAGCCAGTTCGACTCACCACTACCACTGGTCCAGACATCCAGACCGTGATAGAGATGGGCCAAACCGAGCATAGCAGCTGAGATGAGATAATGTAGAATAAGAAGGACCGAGCGGCCTGGTCCCTCTCCTCCCGAGTATATGCTGGAGCAGCAGGTCGGGCCTCCTTCGGCAACTCTCTCCAAGCCTCCAAGCTGGTCCTGATCCTCTCGGCCCAGAACCGAAAGACCGTCTCATAAGACATGCACCCCTGTACGGTGTACCGGGTCTGCGTAGTGACACCGAGCAAGGAACGGACTAGTTGGGCCCCAAAAGTGGCCGTCTGATACCGAGCATCCAGTGGGGGAACCGGGCCAGTGAAGCGTAGGCCAGTAATCGCAGCATAGTCCACGGGTGTGAGAGTCATCTCACCGAACCCGAATACGAAAGTATGTGTACAATCGTTCCACCGCTCCATCAATGCATATTGCATAGCGGGCGGGAAACGAGGCTGGGTGCGACGCAATCCTGCGCGTAATCCCCGAATCCAGCAGCAACGACCCGAGCTCGAATAGGCGGGTCCAGTAAATCCCAGAAAGCGGAAGCATCAGTAGCCGATCCACTCGAGCGGGCCTTGCCCAGATTAACCTGTAAGAAAATTTTTTAATTTCAATAAATACGATACTAACAATTATTTACCTTCTTATATGGCAGGAAAATGAATAAAACCAAAATTCGGTTTGAACCGTAGCCACGTCACGCAACTACAAAGTCACGTCACGCGTCTACAGAGTCGCGTTACGCAGCTTTGCCCAAATTACGCACTCAGAAGTACAGCTGCGCAGCGCACCTCAGCACTCGCGCCACGCCACTCCACAGTTGCGTCACGCGACCACGAAGTCGCGCCACGCATCTTGGTAGCTGCGTCACTCAACTGTTTAAGACTCTCCCTCCTCGACGAACAGTCGCGTCACGCAGCTGTTCTTTAGAAGAACAGCTGCATGACGCAACTGTCGAAGGTACGCGGTAGTTCAAATTTCAACCTAATTCCACTATGTCTGTGTTATTTTCGTGCAATTTTCAAGGCAAAATCAAGTCGCCTAGAGCTACCAACAATCAAGTGTCAACAAATCAAGTTTTAATGCAGTAAAAGAGGGTCAATTCTAAGGTTCAAGGTAAGCTAGGGTTTCTGGTGCCTCGAACAGTTGCGTCACGCAACTGTTCATTCAAGAACAGCTGCGTCACGCAACTGTTCATGGAACAACAGCCGCGCCACGCAACTCCTACCTGCGTGACGCGACTGTTGACGCAGGCCTAAACACAAAAATACAGTCCTATTGCTACAGCTACGAATCAAAAGCAGTAAAAAACAAAAAGAGAGAGGAAAAATTTTACTTACCTCGGACTGAAAGTCGCGCATCCGGCTCGTCTCATACCTAACCGGGAACTCAGTACCCGGCGATGGAAGGAGCTACAACGGCCGTGTCCCGGGGGTCAGCGGATTCCGGCTCACCGGCACCGGCTTGCCTTCGAACGTCGGGATATCGGGTAGGGTCCCGAGGGTCTCCATCTCCGGAGTATAGGCGGAGGCAGGGATTTCAGAGAGTTGAGACATCTTTTTTCAGTTGAAAGTTCAGAGAATTCTCAATTGCTTAGGGTTTGTGATAAGTAAAAGTGAATCGATTGAGAGTGAAAGTTACTTATAGTAAGCCATTTGGGCCAAAGCCCACTCGACTGAGCTCAAGAAGAGAATTGGGCCCGTTATCTCTTTTCGAGCCCAACACGCCCATGCGGCCCATTTCAAAAACCCACAACGGTCCACTTCGGCAATTTGACGTCGATGTGCGGCCCGTACACTTGAGCAATTTTTGTCTACTCACCGCACAGGGGGCAGAAACATCAAATTGCCCAGATTACCCTCAGGTAAATTTTCCTTTAAACATTATATTATAAAGGGTATACCTGAAAATGCAGATAACAAAGAATGCTGCATTAAATCGTTTATACCGAAGAAATTTTTGTTAAAATTTTTTCTGCAAAATAAGTAAAGATATGCCTACAAAGGTGGATATTTTTGGTCCTAGGCTGGAATTCCGGACTGGGGGCAAAAGTATAACCTTTTGCCTTAATATGAATCCCTTTTCATAATTAATGCATGGGAACACGTGATGTTCCAATATTTTTCTAACAAGAGGCAAGATTCGTTTGTATACGGATATTGCTCTTTTTCTTCTGGTGAACAATTTTTCAGGTCAACCGGTGATGGTTTTTCGAAGCCGATAGGTCCTTCTGATTAGTGATGGTGCATTGCGAAGCTAATCAGAACAATTTCAATTTTCGATCAGTGATGATGTATTGCGAAGCTGTTCGGGACTTCTTCCCCAGTCAATGATGTTGAGTTGTGAAGTTGACCAGGGTAAAATCAACGTCTCTCGAGCCGATCAAACCGAGCCTCGAAGATGCCTTTTCAAAACCGACTGGAGCCGACAAAGCTGACCAAACCGAGCTGAGTAGGTGGCCAGATCAAAGCTCTTCAAGCCGATCAAACCGAGCTTTGAAGACTTTGTCATCAAATCAATGTCTTTCGGGCCGATTAAACCGAGCCTCGAGGATGTCTTTTCAGATTCAACGGAAGCCGACAAAGCCGATCAAACCGAGCTGAGGAGGTGACCAGGTATTCAAACCCTTCAGGCCGATCAAACCGAGCCTCGGAGGTGTTTTCAAAGCCAATCAAATCGAGCTTTGAATTCATTCACATGTTGGATGGAAACCGACGAAGCCGATCAAACCGAGCTTAGGAGGTGACCAGATGATTAATTCAGCATCTTTCCAAGCCGATCAAACCGAGCTTCAGAGATGATTGCCTGATAGAAGGCGCGTCAATGGACCACTTTAACATTAATCGTTTATACAATTAATGATAAAGTGGGGGGGCAAACTGTTGATGCGTGATTTTATACCTCCACCTGACCCGATGATGATATGAGGATAAGGGATAAGGTATCACGATGAACCAGAAATGTTTGAACCATAAATTGAACCAAACTGCCCAAAGGTATCTGACCCGTGTTAGGGCTACGTCACGCAGCTAATACCTGCGTGACGGCACTCTTAGCTACGTCATGCAGCTCTAACAGGACTGACACTTCTGGCGCGCGCCCGTGCAATGGCCTGCACTGTTTGTATGGATACGTGGCAACTGTATGAAAAGTAAGTCGCGTTACGCAGCTCATGGCTGCGTCACGCAGCTTGTGGAAGCGTCGCACAGCTTCTACCTGCGTGACGCGACTGCTCTGTTGCCCTAGACATATAAATACAACATTTTACAGCAAAAACGGGACTTTTTTTTGAACATTTTTTGCTCTCATTTCCTCTGAAAAGATAACCTTCTGAGATTAAGTTTTGGATTAACGACTAGAGCTTTTCCTCAAGAACTCAACTGAGTAAACTTGAGGAAAATCAGGTCATAGATATTATAGGTTTAAGATAAAAAAAAAAATACAAAAAGGATAAAAAGAGGAAAAGAGAGAAAAGAAAGAAAAAAAAAAAGAAAAACGATTTATTTTTGTGAAAAAGTTGGGTGATCACGCTTCTGGGATCGTGAAAAGTTATACTAGTGCATGCAATCCTCAAATCTGAGGGCTAGGTAACGATTCTAACTTTTCTTTTTCATTTCTAGTATTCTATCTCTTAAAAATCTCATTTTCATAGTGCTTAGTTGACCTATTATTGATAAAACGTAAGTTTGCCCATTGTTGAACATTCCTGTGTTGGTTTTAATCGCTTTTAATAAAAAGAGCACGTGGAAAAGAGTAGTTTGAAAGGTAGTTGCGGACCAGAGCAGTCGCGTCACGCAGCTACTACCTGCGTGACGCGACTGTTCATGTCCAAAAGCCTTTAGTATGGGTTGGACCACCTGCGTGACACAGCTGTTCGCGTACTCAGTCCCTATTTTGTTTTATACTTCATTTAATGTTTCACTATAAATAAATAATCAATATGTCTGAATATTTTGAATGAACCATGAACAGCTCCGTCACGTAGCTAGGAGTTCCGTCACGCGACTGTTCTTCATAGAACAGCTGCGTGACGCAACTGTTCTAATCTACAGGACCATAACCAGAGTTCCGTCACGCGACTGTTCTTCATAGAACAGCTGCGTGACGCAACTATTGTAAATCCCAGAATAAAAGATAAGAGTTGCGCCACGCGACTGTTCTTCCATAGAACACCCGCGTGACGCAACTGTCTTCTAGCTCCAGGCTTTTTTTTATTATTATTATTATTTTGTCTTAATTTCACTTTATTAAATAAATTTCTAAGCTTAATCCAGGAAATAATCAATAATGGGCAAATTGAGTTTTAATCAAATCAAGTCAATTAATCTGTTGTGATTATGGTATTTTGAGATTTAATATTTGTTATCTCCTTTTAATTATATTATTAAACTTGGTTTGTGGCCCGCCTTTAACCATAAGACAAGAGCGGGTCTTTTAATTTTTATTTGATATATATGGTGGATGAATGATGGATGTGATGCTTAATTTATGAATGGATGCAATGGATGAACTTATTTGGGACGATTAAATAATTTTCCACATAGGAACTCGGTTCGATTTGTTCGGGTTGGGTTTAAATAATTGGCTTTTCTAAAATAAAATCAATTAGAAATCGTAGGTTAAAAGAGGCCGGTTTTCCGGGCGTCGGCTTCCAACGGGCCGACTTACCTAATTCCCTTACCTAGAATCGTACTTGGTACGTCTGACCAGTTTTCTTTCAAATAATTTGGCCTTAAATAAAATTAGGTTTAAAATGGAGTCATTTAATAAAATTAAAATAAAAACGGTCCCATTGCCGAAAAAATGGGTGGCGACTAAAATGATTTATAAGATCGATTTATCGGCATCGCATATCCAAAAGGTTTTATCATCTCTTTTTCAAAACAAAACAACAACGAAAATGACGATTTCGTGTTTACGGGGGGAAAACAGTTCGAAATAAAGGCGATTATACCATAGTCATTAATTAACTAGGTACTTTAAGCCAATATTGTCGGATTTAGGCTTTTAATACCACGATTATTAATTAACCGGGCGTTTAAGCTTAATCATATTTAAATAAGGCAGTTTTATTTGCCAAATTAATGACGTGAATGCATTTATGCAATTGTAGAATTTAGGAGTAGAAGACAAATATGCATGAAGTGCTAAAATTAAATAGACAGGGTTTCATTATTACCTGAGTCAGTCGTCGGCCACTTCTTAGCTCCAGGTTAAGCTCCTCGTTAAGGGAATATTAATTAATTCGATTTTAGTGACCAAATAACAAAGCAAGAAAGCAATAAAGCTAAATAAAAAATGCAGAAAAGCAGTAAAGAATCGCAAGGAGCGTAGGGGAGAAGGAGCGTCCGTCAACACAAACTGAGTGAGTTGAAATGGAGGCGTCGGGGCCAATTTTATAGGCAAAAATCGGGCTGGAGGGCGGCAGCCGGCGGCCGCCGCCGCCGGGTTCGGCAGCTGCTGCCGCC
This sequence comes from Jatropha curcas, assembly GCF_041381405.1. Taxonomy (NCBI): domain Eukaryota; kingdom Viridiplantae; phylum Streptophyta; class Magnoliopsida; order Malpighiales; family Euphorbiaceae; genus Jatropha; species Jatropha curcas. Next base: position 13,751,194 of record NC_143158.1, on the reverse strand, counting down.
CTATCCGGCGGCCGGCACCGCCGTGCCCGGCAGCCTCCGTCACCGTGGTCGGAGAGCGTGCGAGACTCTCGTTCTAGAAGCTTTTCTGGGAGTTCCGGACCTCCAAAAACTATTCCGGGACCAGTTCTGCGATCCTCGCAATTTTTCGGACATTTCAAGTACCATATTGGCATACTTCTGGTAAATTTCCAAAATAGCCTCCGGTCCAGCCGGACTGTTTGCAGTCCAAGAAAACTGACTATTTGAGCCTCAAAATTTGGGTATTCACACCCTTTCGGGTTTTCGACTTAGCGGGTTCTTCTCTCTTTTTTTCACTTCTTTTTTTTCACTTTTTTTTTTCTTTCCTCTTTTTCTTTTTTTTTTTTTGGCAAAGAAGAATGAATGATGAAATGATTTTTTTTTATTAATGTTTAGACCGCGCCCAAAGAGGGCTGCCTACATATCTCCGATACATAATTTCTTTTTTCCGAGGAGAATCAGGTCTAATGTAGCTCTTTTTACATTAATGCAATGCTTATTATACAAAATATCTTTTTAACTGATCTAAATTACAGGGATTTGTGAATTCCAAACCATCCAAATCAGTCAAAATGACGGCTCCGCCAGACAATATCTTCTTCAACACATAGGGTCTAGCCCAATGAGGACGAAACTTCCCACGTGGGTCTATGATTGGCTATCTAATTTCTTTCAGGACCAAACAACCTTTTTCCAGTTTTCGGTCTTTGACCTTCTTATTAAAATGCCGTGCCATTCTTCTCTGGTAAACTTGAGTTTGGTGGATTGCTCGCAATCGCTTTTCATCCATACCCAAGAGTTGCAAATGATAATTCTTAACCCAATTTGCTTCGCTGATCTGGCTTTCCCGGATAATCCTCTCCAATAGAACTTCCAGCTCAATAGGCAACACTAGTTCCATACCATACACTAAAGAATACGGGGTTGCCCTAGTAGGCGTTCTGATTGAAGTCCTGTATCCCCATAAGGCATTTGGTAATTGTTCGTGCCAAGCTTTGTGCTTTTTAACTATCTTCTGCAAAATGACTTTTATAGCCTTATTTGTAGCCTCTACAGCCCCATTTGTTTGTGGCCGACAGGGTGAAGACTTGTGATGCTGAATCTTCTTTTGCTTCAGCAGGTCAGAAAATTCACTTTGAAAGTGGGACCCGTTATCAGTAATGATCTCGAATGGCGTTCCTACCGACAAAGGATGTTAGTATGAACGAACTGCGCTGCCTTCTTGGCATTCAAGACCGAATAGGAGGCTGCCTCAATCCACTTAGTGAAATAATCAATAGCAACCAGGATGAATTGATGGCCATTGGAAGCCTTTGGATGGATCTTTCCGATCACGTCTATGCCCCAAGTTGCGAAAGGCCATGGTGAAGCAATAGGATTCAAATTGACCGGAGGCTGTCTTTGCAGCTTAGTAAAAATTTGACACTCATGGCACTTCTGCGCATGCCTCACGCAATCTGCATTCATGGTTGACCAGTAATAACCCAGGTTCACGATTTTCTGAGCCAAGGCTATCTCGTGCATGTGTGGACCAGACTTCCCATTATGTAAGGAATCCATGATGGGTTGAGCTTCTCCCTCATCAACGCACCTTAGGTGCAGGCCATTCCAACTTCTTTTATACAGAACTCCCCCAGTAAGGAAATATCCGAATGGTAACTGTCTCAATGTCCGTTGATCAGTCTTGGTGGATCCCTCCGGGTAGGCTTCATTCTGAAGATAATTCTGTATATCCCAATACCAGGGCTTGTCATCCACCAAATTCATGATGTGTGCTGGCTGTTTCTGTAGCCGAACTGTCAGAGGTCGAATGACTTGGTCTCCCCCTACATTAACCATGGAGGCCAAAGTAGCCAGAGCATCAGCAAACTGATTTTTGGCTCGCGGCAAGTAGTGGAAGGATAAATCCTCAAATTGCTGAGCCAATTCGTCCAAGCGTTGTAGGTAAGGAACCAAACGCTCTTCCTTAATTTTCCATTTTCTCGAAGCTTGGGAGACTATTAAATTGGAATCCCCGAAAACCTTGAGGACCTTTATTTCCTTTTCCAGGGATCCTTCTAACCCCTTTATGCAAGCTTCATACTCGGCTTCATTGTTGGTGCAGTCAAAATCTAATTTGACTGCAATTGGGATGTATTCTCCACAAGGAGTTTTGAATACGACTCCAACCCCATTTCCATGGTAGTTTGAAGCTCCATCAAAGTACATTTTCCAGACTTCACTTTCCAAGCTCAACAAGTCTTCATCAGGAAATTCTACCTCCGGCATTCGGTCTTCGACCGGTAATTCTGCTAATTGATCAGCCAAGGCTCCACCTTCACTGCCTTCCGTTGTACAAATTTTAAATCATAGGCTACAAGCACCGACACCCACTTAGCCATCTTACTGTCAAGAACCGGCCTCTCCATAAGTAATTTCAAGGGGTTCGATTCAGAAATAACGTATGTGGTGTAGGATGAGAGGTAGTGCTGTAGCTTTGTATAGGCCCAAACTAGAGCCAGACACAACTTCTCTATCTTATTGTATTTTAGCTCGTAGTCTAGTATCCTTTTGCTGAGGTAATACACGACATTTTCTACTCTTGTATCTTCTGCTTGTTGAGCTATCATTGCACCCATTGCTTCTTCTGTCACTGATAGGTACAATAGTAAAGGCTTTCCTAGCCTTGGTGGCTGTAAAACTGGCTGGGACAACAGATATTGCTTGACTTGGTTGAAAGCTTTCTGACAATCCTCATTCCATTTGACAGATACCCCTTTCCTGAGTAATTTGAAAATCGGACCACAAGTATCGGCCAATTGATTAATGAACTAGCTGATGTACTGTAGCCTTCCCAGGAAACCCCGAACTTCTTTTTCCATCTTCGGTGCTGGCATTTCCAGAATGGCTTTGGCTTTTGAAGGGTCAATCTCTTTGCCCTTCCGACTGACCATATGCCCCAGAAATACTCCGGACGTAGCTCCAAACAGACATTTTACCGGGTTGAGCTTTAAATTGTACTTTCGAAGTCTAAGGAAGAACTTCTCAAGTGCTGTTGTATGTTCTTCAGCTGTTTTTGATTTAACAACCATATCGTCCACATATACTTCTACTTCTTTGTGAATCATGTCATGGAAGATGGTTGTTGCCATTCTTTGATAGGTTGCCCCGGCATTTTTGAGCCCAAAAGGCATAACTCTGTAGCAGTAGGTTCCCCACTCCGTGATGAATGTCGTTTTCTCTTTGTCTGGCAAATGCATCATTATTTGATTGTATCCGACAGCAAGATCGGTCAAGGAGACCATCTCGTGTCTAGCCATTCGGTCCACCAACAAGTCAATATGCGGCAGGGGGAAGTCGTCCTTCGGACATGCTTTATTTAAATCCCGGTAATCCACACACATTCTGACTTTGCCATCTTTCTTCGGCACCAGCACAATATTTGCTAACCACGTCGGGTAGGCAATGGGTTCTATGAACTTATTCTCCAGTTGCTTGTGCACCGCTATTGCCGGGTCAATTCCCGTGATGTCACTTGCCTTCCACATGAAGCAATCGGCAAACTTCTTCAAGCATTCAATGACTTGTTCCCTGTTCACACAGTCAGATGCAATGTATTTATGTTCATTTTCTTCTTTGCCAATCATTATTTTTTCTTTTTCGTTTTTTATTTCATTTATTTCTTTTTCATTATTTTTGCTTGGAAATGCTTGGAAAGATAGACACGAGGGGTAGCCAATAATTTGCAAGCCTTTATTGATTAGGACGGAATCGTCCTCAAAAATTACATCAAACTTGAAGTCTGGATTTTCTAAATCCGACATAGACGACTCAGAACTGGAACTGGACTCTGACTCGGTTTCAGACTCGGGGGTCAGACTCAGACTCAATATAGGACTTTATTACAGACTCTAAGTTTGACTCGGGAGGGGGTTTATCAGCAGCGTGCTCCTCCTCGGCGTACCAGTTGGTGAGAGGCCCTTTGTATGGCTTGATTAGGCTCAGCAGGTCTTGATTCCCATCATTTCCTGTAATGACCGCAACCTCATCAAAGAGACTGGGCTGCATGAAATCTTCCACTTCTAGTTCAGTTCTTGTTTCGGGCTTGTTGCCCCAGACATCAGAAAATATTTCTAACCCAGGCAGCATCTTCTTAGCAGTCGGGCAGCGAAATGGTTCTTGGAAGCCACGATAAGGAATCGTTTCTCCCGGCTTGCAGAAGTGACCATTCAAAGTCAAAAGGTAAGGCCGCATCTGTATACTCTCCTTCCTTCCCCTCCTGGTTCTCTCAGCACGGTCTTCATCAGTGGGCTCATAACCCAATCCAAAGGTCCCTTCATTCACCGGACACAGCCAAGCTTGCAGTGTGGGGTATGTCTTTCCGAACCTTGCCATAATCATTCCCGGCAGATAGGACATCTTCAACATTAAAGGCACTATGCAGTTTATTTGCACCGTCCCAAAATCAAAGAGAATTCGAGAGTTTGCAGTCTTTCCTTCTATGAATTGCACAGTGTCATATTGAAATCCCGAGAGGGGCAAATTGGCAGTTTCAGGGTTGACCTCAAAGAGAGGCTGGCCCTTTGGCTTCTTGAGCTGGCTGTAGTCATCCCCCTGGATAATGATAACCTTGTCCTCATAAGGGAACTTGACCTTTTGGTGCAGGGAAGAGGGTACTGCCTTAGCATGATGTATCCAGGGTCGACCTAGAAGTAGGTTGAAGCTAGTTGGCACATCAATTACTTGGAACGGGATCTCCATCACAGCTGGCCCAATTGTTAACTTCAATGTAGGAACCCCCAACACTTCCCTCCTGGTGCTGTCGTAGGCTTTGACTATCTGGTCTAATGGAATGAAATCTGTTTCTTCCAACCCTAGACAGCTGGCTACCCTTAGTGGGCAGACGTTCAGTGCTGACCCATTATCAATGTGAACCATGGGCACAGTTTTATCTCTGGTCTAAACAGTGACATAAAGGGCATTGTTGTGATTGCCTCCCTCCTTGGGTAAGTCATCATCAGAAAACCTGATGCTTTGCATCTTTGATGATTGGGTGAGGGTGGATACCAGCACTTTGGGGCTAACCTCCACCGATGTTTGTAGTTGACTCAAAGCCTTGCAAAGAGCTTGGCGATGAGGAAAGGATGATGCCAGAAGTTCCCAGATTGACACTTTAGCCTGGGTCTTCTTCAACTGTGAGAGTACCGGGTCTTCCTTTGGCTCATCTGCCCTCTGGTAGGGGTTATTTTGGACTTTGTCCAGGACTAGTGGTTCATACTATCTTCCGCTCCTGGTTATTGCATCGACCTCTTCAGTTAGGTCATTCAGATCCAGGACACAGATTTCATTCATTTCTAGGAATAACTCGAAAGGATCGATCAATTCCTGGTCAGCAACAATAGCATTTACCCCGTGATTTGGTAAGGGGTTAGTGCTAATGTTTGGCTTACTCCTAGGAATAATTGAACCGTTGTCCACCAGGTCTTGGATGCGGTTCTTAAGCGTCCAGCATGCTTCAGTCTTGTGCCCGCTACCCTAATGGTACTCACAGTATTCGTCAGCTCTGTAGTTCCTTGGTAAAGGGTTAGGGGGCGGCCTTGCTTCCAAAGGCTTGATGTAGTTTGCTTTGACAGCCTGTCGGAATACCAAAAGGATTGGCATCCCAAGATCAGTATATGTCCTTCTCGACTGATTGCCATTTCTCATATTTCCCACACGTAAAGGATTCGTGGGGGTGATGCTTGCCACTTCGTGGACTTTGCTAGCTTGGCTAGGTTTCTTGTATTTTGAGGTTCCCGAGTCTTCTTTCAGTCGCCCCATTTGAATCAGATCTTCTACCTTCGTAGCAGTGGCAATGAACGACTGAAACGTTAGTAGGTACTGGGTTTGTAGTTGTTGTTAGTAGACAGGCTGCAGGTTCTTTATAATTATGTCCACTGTTCTTGCTCAGAAGGCCGGTTAATCATTTGGGTGGCCTTGGCCCTCCACCTCGTAAGGAATGAGGAAAAGGGTTCATTGTTTTTCTGTTTGGTGGTCTCCAGCTCCCTCCGAGTAACGTCAACCTCCATATTATAGTGGTATTGCGTATTAAACGCATTGCAGATGTCTTCCCAGGTCTTCATTTTAGACCGGTCCAGGCTGACAAACCACCTCAAGGCAGCACCGGTGAGTGATTGTTGAAACAACTGAGCAAGGAGCTCGCTGTTCAGTCCGAACGGGTTAAGGGCACCCACATACATTTTCAGGTGCGTTTTGGGACAAGTGGTTCCATCAAACTTGTCCATGTTGGGCATTTTGAACTTTGTGGGCAGTCTTGCTTCGGGGAACAAGGACAAGGAGTCCATGTCCACTACTTCCTTGTGTGTCTTAAGGGCAGTAATAGACCTTTCCAGGAGTTCTAGTTTCTCTCTCATTTTCTGAGCTTCCAGCTCAGAAGCAGTTCTGGAGGGCATGTCATCCAGGTTAAGGGCAGGGTTTGTCGGTTCAGCAACAGGACCCTGATTGGAGGTAGCAGGTCCACTTCCCCCAGCGGAAGCCCCATTTCCATTACCACCACCTAGTTCAGCTATTAGGGCATTCCTCTGGGCAGCCAATGCCTCATTCATTCTAGCCTCCATTATGGCTTCCAGTTGTTCAATGAGGTTTTGGATGTCAGTAAGTGATGCCATTGGTGCAGTTGAAATTGGTGAAGCTGGTGAGGTTGGTGATGCTGGTGAGGTTGGTGATAGCACTGTAGGTGTGACTGGAACTTGGATAGGCACTAGAACAGTGGGTACCTGATAGGATAAAGGTAGCTGACTAGGGTATAGTGGGTAGTATTGTGTAGCTGATGTGAGGTGGATCGACTCTTTGTCCAACTGTGCATGACTAAAAAGAATATTTCATGTTCCTCTTAATGTGATGATATGTCATGAATGCGCACAACATCACGTCATAATCCGTTTATGATATGATTCAGATCATTGGGTGCATACAGTCTTAAAGGATAGGTTCTATAGGCTATGACACAAATAGAGAATAGGCTTATAAAGGGACCCTTGAACCTTGAGCATGGATATACCTAACCACATGTGAAACAAAGAGTTTCGCGTGGGTCCAATGGTACGCATACTCATGGGCTATCCCCAAAAGGATTAGGGATGGTTTGCGGTAACAAGGAGGACGCTTTGGCTATCCGTCGACATAATCAAAGAGACCTGCCGATCAGCGCTACTTGCTATCCAGACTCAGAAGTTTGAACAGAGAGAGAAGAAATTCATTTGAAATTCATTTTTTATGCAATGGAGAAAAAGATTCTCAATTTGTGCAAATAAATAATCAAATTTAAATGATTTAGAGTAAAATTCAATTAGGTCCAAATTCTCCTTATTAAGCATTCTTAAAGAAAGAATACTTAATTTTTGTTGGGGTACCCTGTAAAACAAAGCATAGTAAAATAATACCCTAAAGAAGGGCAGGTTAGTTTACACAACAATCGTAGTCCACTTTATGCAAAATGATTACATAAATCCCCAGCAGAGTCGCCAAACTGTGAACCCCTCCCCCGAAAATATCTGCATATGATGCATATGACTAAGGGCAGAGATGCACGTGAATGTATGAGTCGCCACCTTATTTAATTTTTTTAGGGTAAACTAGGAAAAAACCCTAAGTTGACTCCGATTTTAATTAACCTAATTACTAGATTAATTAACCCAATGTTTAAGGCATGGTTTGCGAACCCGAGGTGGATCCCGAGACCATGTCATGTTGATGAACTAACCGATTAATGAATGCTTTGCAAAGTCAAAGATGTAATTGGAACAATGAAAATGTTTATGTGATTTTGACTTGCCGCTCGGGGTTAAATCCCGAACGTGCCTATGTACTTCCGTTTGAATGGAAGATCAAAGTCCACGTAGTTCGATAGGCCTTTTTTAAAGGACTTTGAATGGGTATGCTTAATGCATGAGTGTGTGTATGCTTCGTGCATGTTGTTTAGGCATTTTGCCAAAGAATATATTGATTCGATTTAGGCATTTGTTGCCAAAAATGTTGATTTAAGGTTTTTTAGCCAAAAGGATTGATTTAGGCAATTATTGCCAAAAGTCGATGTGATTTAGGCGATTGTCGCCAAAATTGGTTATTTGAAGGCTTTTAGCCAAAATGAGTTAATTTAGGCAATTTGTTTGCCAAAAGTGTTGATTGGGCGATTGTCGCCAAAATGAGTGTTTTGAGGCTTTTAGCCAAAAGATTGATTAATTCAAGGCATTTTTGCCAAAAATTCGATTTAAGCGATTTGTCGCTAAAAATGATTAATCTACTTATAGGCAATTTGTTTGCCAAAAGTGATCAATTGAATTGCAATATAGGTTTTTTATTGCCAAGAAAACAAGTTTAATTAAGGCTATTTAGCCACAATTATTGATTAATTGGACTTAAGCCGGACTGTTCGAAATAAAGGCGATTATACCATAGTCATTAATTGACCAGATACTTTAGCCAATATTGTCGGATTTAGGCTTTAATACCACGATTATTAATTAACCGGGCATGTAAGCTTAATCATATTTAATTAAGGCAGTTTATTTGCCAAATTGATGACGTGAATGCATTTATGCAGTTGTAGAATTAGGAGTAGAGGAGAAATATGCATGAAGTGCTAAAATTAAATGAGCAGAGTTTCGTTTATTTACCTGAGTTAATCGGTGACCGCTTCTTAGCTTCAGCTTGAAAAACTCCGGATTAAGCTCCTCGTTAGGGGAATATTAATTAACTTAATTTAATTTAAGTGGCCAAATATCACAACAGCAAAGTAATAAAAAGCCTATACTAAAATGCAGAAAAGCAGTAAAAGAATCGCAAGGAGCGTAGGGGAGAAGGAGCGTCCGTCAACACAGATTGAGTGAGTAAAAACGGAGTACCGGGGCTGTATTTATAGGCAAAAAATGGGCTGGAGGGCGGCAGCTGCCGCCGGGAGGGCGGCCGGAGCCGCCGTGGCCGGCGATCTTGCTAGTCTTTTCGTTCCGGAGGCTTTTCTGGGAGTTTCCGACCTCCAAAAAATATTCCGAGACCAGTTCTGTGATGCTTGTAATTTTCCAGACGTTTCAAGTACCATATTGGCATACTTTCGGTGAACTTTCCGAATGGCCTCGGGTCTGGCCGGACTGTTTGCAGTCCGGGAAAATTGGCTTTTTTGAGCCCCAAAATTTGGGTATTCACAGTATCTGGTGCGTGTAGTAACACCAAGCAAGGTAGTAACAAGCTTAGCTCCTAAAGCAGCAGTCTGGTACCGAGAGTCCAGAGGAACAACATCACCATTAAACTCGAGTCCGGTGATGGCAGTGAAATCGGCTGGGGTCAGCGTCATCTCTCCGAAACCGAAAATAAAAGAGTGCATACAGTCGTTCCATCGCTCCATCAATGCATAGTGCATGGCAGGTGGGAACTGGGGCTGAGTCCGGCGGAGACTCGATGCATAATCGCCAAATCCAGCGGTGACAACTCTCGACCGCATCAGAGGGTCCAATAAATCCTAGAAGGCAGAGGCGTCAGTAGAAGACTCGCCAGCCCGAGCCTTACTCAGATCGACCTATGTAAGAGATTTATTAAAATAAAGGGTTGCGCTAACAATTATTTGTTTTTAATTGCAGGAAATAAAGCATACTGGTCAAATAGAGTTGCGTCAAGCAACTGCAGTGCTGCGCCTCACAGTTTATCAAGGAGCCGCGTGCCCTATCTCACGGCTGCATCACGAAACTGTTCTTCCAAAGAATAGTTGCGTGACGCATCTATCGAAAGGCAGCGAGGAAAAGCTAACCCTAATCTATCTGTTCTTGTGTTTTCTATGAGTTTTCAGGGTCTAAATAAGCCGGATTCAACATGGCATAACATTCCCAGACAACAAATAAGATATCAAGATACACAAAAGGTTCAAAATCAAAGCTCAAAACTAGAGGGGTCACGCAGCTTTGAACAGCCACATCACGCAACTGTTCAAGAGAGAACAGCTGCATCACGCAACTCTCTCCTGCGTCACGCAACTGTCGATGAACAGACAGATGAGAGAACATGACTATTCATTCAAAAATCACCCAAAATACAACAGAAAAGTAAGAGATTCAAGCACGATTCATCATAGCATAATCAAATGGAACAATTGTAAGCAAAATCAAGATAAATAACAGCATTTTCAAGATCAAATCATCAAAAAAAAGAGAGAAAAAAAAGGACACTTACCTCAGTTTGAAAACCGCATATCGCGTCGGTATTGTATCTGTGAACCCCTCCCCCAAAACATCAATGCATATGGATGCATGTGACTAAGGGTAGAAATGCACGTGAATGTATGAGTCGCCACCTTGTTTAATTATTTTAGGGTAAACTAGGAAAAACCCTAAGTGACTCCGATTTTAGTTAACCTAGTTACTAGATTAATTATCCCAATGTTTAAGGCATGGTCTTCGAACCCGAGGTGGATCCCGAGACTATGTCATGTTGATGAACTAACCAAAAAATGAATGCTTTGCAGGGTGCATAAATGTAATTGGACCAAAAAGAAGTGTTTTGATGATTTCGACTTGCCGCTCGGGGTTAAATCCCAAACGTGCCTACGTACTTCCGTTTGAATGGAAGATCAAAGTCAACGTAGTTCGATAGGCCTTTTTAAAAGGGCTTTGAATGGGATGCTTAATGCATGAGTGTGTGTATGCTTTGTGCATTTTTGTTTAGGCATTTTGCCAAAGAATTGATTGATTTGATTTGGCGCTTGTTGCCAAAAATGTTGATTTTAGGGCTTTTAGCCAAAAAGAGTGATTTAGGCAATTTGATTGCCAAAATGATTGATTTTAGGCGATTGTCGCCAAAATGATTGATTTGAAGGCTTTTAGCCAAAAAGAGTGTTTTAGGCAATTGTTGCCAAAAATTGATGTGATTTAGGCGATTGTCACCAAAATTGATTATTTGAAGGCTTTTAGCCAAAATGAGTTGATTTAGGCAAGTTGCTTGCCACAAGATGATTATTTAGGCGATTGTCGCCAAAATTGATTGACTTAAGGCAATTTATTTGCCAAAAGCAATTGTTTGAAGGCTTTTAGCCAAAAATTGTGATTTAAGCGATTTGTCGCTAAGAAAAGGATTAATCTCACTTATAGGCAATTTGTTTGCCAAAAGTGATCAATTAAATTGTAATGTAGGTCATTTATTGCCAAGAAAAACGTGTTTTATTAAAGCTTTTTAGTCACAACTATTGATTAATTGGACTTAAGCCGAAACTGTTTGAAATAAAGGCAATCATACCATAGTTATTGATTAACTAGGCTTTAAGCCAATATTGTCGGATTTAGGCTTTAATACCACGATTATTAATTAACCGGGCATTTAGCCTAAATTTATTTAATTGAGGCAATTTATTTGCCTAATTATGATGTGGATGCATTTATGCAGTGGTAGAGTTATTTAGGAGTAGAAAAGAAGCATGCATGAAGTGCTAAAATTAAATAGGCAGAGTTTAGTTCATGTACCTGATTTAATCGACGACCGCTTCTTAATTCCAGGTTAAGCTCGTCGTTAAGGTAATATTAATTAATTTAAATTTTAATGATCACTTAACAAAGCAAAGAAAGCAATAAAGCTAAACTAAAATGCAGAAAAGCAGTAAAGAATCGCAAGGAGCGTAGGGGAGAAGGAGCGTCCGTCAACACGGACTGAGTGGGGAAAACAGAAGGCCCGGGGCCAATTTTATAGAAAAAAGGCGACCCGAGGGCGGTTCTGCCCGCCTTGGAAGGCGGGCGTGCACGCCCTTGAGGGCGGACGTGCCCGCCCTTAAGGGCGGTCACGACCACCCTCTGTGAATACTCAAATTTTGAGGCTCAAAAGCCAGTTTTCCCAGACTGCAAACAGTCCGGCCTGCAACAGTGCCATGCCCAAGTAACCGCGGCCGAGCACGGTGGCTCCGGCCACCGTGGCACCTGCCACCGGCACCGGCGGCACCTGCCGCCGGACCGCCGGCGGCACTTGCCGCCGGAAATCCGGCGGCCCCTGCCGCCGGCACCGCGGCACCTGCCGCCGGACCGCCGGCGACCCATTTTTTGCCTATAAAAGGCCACTTACCTCTTCAATTTTGACACCCCTGTCTGTGTTGACGGACGATCTTCCTCCCTCCCACGCTCCTTGCGATTTCTTTACCGTTTTTTGCATTTAATTTAATTTTTATTGCATTTTTATTGTGATACTTGGACACTAAAATTAAACAAAATAAAATTAATTAATATTTCCTAAACGAGGAGCTTAATCTGGAGCTAAGAAGCAGCCGTCGATTAAATCAGGTACACAAACGAAACTCTGCTCATTTAATTTTAGCACTTCATGCATATTTCTCTTCTACTCTTAATAATTCTACAACTGCATAAATGCATTCATGTCATCATTTAGACAAATAAACTGTCTTATTTAAACACGATTAAGCTTAAATGTCCGGTTAATTAATAACCGTGGTATTAAAGTTTAAATCCGACAATATTGGCTAAAATGCCTAGTTAATCAATAACTACGGTGTAATCGCCTTTATTTCGAACACTTCGCCTAAAGGTCCGATTAATCGATAATTGTGGCTAAAAGCCTTGATCAATCGCGTTTTGGCAACAAATTGCCTACAGTTTAATCAATCACATTTTGGCAACAAATTGCCTACGGTTTAATCAATTTTGGTAAACAAATTGCCTATAAATTAGATTAACCACTGTCTAGCGACAAATCGCTTAAATCGAACTTTTTGGCAAAATGCCTTAAATTAATCAATCTTTTGGCCAAAGGCCTTAAAATCAATCAATTCTGGCGACAATCGCCCAATCAACACTTTTGGCAAACAGGTTGCCTAAATCGACACATTTCGGCCAAAGGCCCTAAAATCAACCATTTTGGCGACAATCGCCTAAATTACACATTTTAGCAAACGAATTGCTTAAATCAACACTTTTGGCTAAAAGCCTTAAAATCAATCAATTTCGGCTCGAAGCCTTAAAATCAATCAATTTTGGCTCAAAGCCTTAAAATCAACAACTTTCGGCGATAAAATCGCCTAAATAAACCATTTTGGCTAAGAGCCTTAAAATCAACGATTTTGGCGACAAATCGCCCGACAACCATTTTTGGCACGAATGCCTTAAAATCAACATTTTTGGCGATGAACGCCTAATCGAATCAATCGATCCTTTGGCAAAATGCCTAAACAAACATGCACAAAGCATACACACACTCATGCATTAAGCATACACCTTCAAAGCCCTTGAAACAAGGCCTATCGAACTACGTTGACTTTGATCTTCCATTCAAACGGAAGTACGTAGGCACGTTCGGGATTTCACCCCGGGCGGCAAGTCGAAATCACTTAAACATTTCATTAATCCATCATTCACCTTGCAAAGCGCTCATTCATCGGTTAGTTTATCAGCATGACATAGTCTCGGGATCCACCTCGGGTTCGCAGACTGTGCCTTAAACATTGGGATAATTAATCTAGTAACTAGGTTAATTAAAATTGGAGTCACTCAGGGTTTTTTCCTAGTTTACCCTTAAATAATTAAACAAGGTGGCGACTCACACACATCATGTGCATTTCTTCCTTAGTCACATGCATCCATATGCATTTGATATTTGGGGAGGGGTTCACAGTTTGGCAACTTCACTGGGGATGTTGATCATTGTAATCATTTTGCATAAGAGTGGACTAAAATTGTTGTGAAAACTAACCGGCCTTTCTTTCAGGTATTATTTTATTATGCTTTGTTTTGCAGGATATCCTAGCACGAATCAAGTGTTCTTTCCTTAAGAATACTTGATATGAAAACTTGATATGAAAATCCGGACTTAATTGAAAAATGTGATTAAGACATTAAAACTTGTTGATTTATTTGCACGATTGAGGATCTTTTTCTCCATTGCATAAAAAAATGAATTTCAAATGAATTTCAAATGAATTTCTTCTCTTTCTGTTCAAACTTCTGAGTCTGGATAGCAAGTAGCGCTGATCGGCAGGTCTCTTTGATTATGTCAACGGACAGCCAAAGCGTCCTCCCTGTTACCGCAAACCATCCCTAATCCTTTTGGGGGTGGCACATGGGTATGCGTACCGTTGGACGCACGCGAAACTCCTTGTTTCACATGTGGTTAGGTATATCCATACTCAAGGTTCAAGGGTCCCTTAATAAGCCGATTCTCTATTTGTGTCATAGCCTATAGAACCTATCCTTTAGGGCTGTATGCACCCCGTGATATGAAGCATCTCATTAAAACAGATTATGATGTGTTGTTATGCATTCACGACATATCATAAACATTGGGTAAACACATGGAGAACACAAAAAAATATTTCCTTTGGTCATGCACAGTTGGACAAAGAGTCATTCTCTCTCATATCAGCTACCCTGATACTACTATACCCTTAATCCAGTTACCCTCATACTTACAGGTACCCCCTGTCAAGTGTCAACTACACCTACTGTGCTATCACCGACCTCATCAACTTCAACTACACCAATGGCACCATTGTCTGACATCCAAAACCTCATAGAACAAATGGAAGCCAGAATGGAAGCTAAAATGAATGAGGCATTGGCTGCCCAAAGAATTGCCCTATTAGCTGAACTAGGCTGTAGTAATGGAAATGGGGCTCCAGTTGGGGGAAATGGTAATGCCGCCTCCAATCAAGGACCTGGTGCTGCATCTGCATCCTCAAACCCTATCCCTAACTTGGAAGACATGCCCTCCAAAACTGCTTCTGAGTTGGAAGCTCAGAAAATGAGAGAAAAACTGGAATTGTTAGAAAGATCTGTTACTGCCCTTAAAACACACAAAGAAGTGGTGGACATGGACTCCTTGTCTCTGTTCCCCGAAGCAAGACTACCAACCAAGTTCAAAATGCCAAACATGGACAAATTTGATGGAACTACTTGTCCTAAAACTCATTTGAAAATGTATGTGGGTGCCCTTAACCCATTTGGATTGAGCAGCGAGCTCCTTGCTCAGTTGTTCCAACAATCTCTCACCGGTGCTGCATTAAGATGGTTTGTCAGTCTAGACCGGTCTAAGATGAAGACTTGGGAGGACATCTGTAATGCATTCAACTCACAGTATCACTACAATATGGAAGTGGATGTAACCCGAAGGGAGCTAGAAACCACTAAACAAAGGAACAATGAACCTTTCTCCTCATTCCTTACGAGGTGGAGAGCCAAGGCCGCCCAAATGATTAACCGACCTTCTGAGCAAGAACAGGTGGACATAATAATAAAGAACCTACAGCCTGTCTACCAACACCAACTACAAACTCAATACCTACCATCGTTCCAGTCGCTCATTGCCACTGCTACGAAGGTAGAAGATTTACTTCAAATGGGACAATTGAAAGAAGACCCGGGAACCTCGAAGTACAAGAAACCTAGCCAAACTGGCAAAGTCCACGAAGTGGCAAGCATCACCCCCACGAATCCTTTACGTGTGGGAAATATGGGAAACATGCGAAATGGCAGTCAGTCAAGAAGAACATACACTGATCTCGGGATGCCAATCCTTTTGGTGTTCCGAGAAGCTGTCAAAGCAAACTACATCAAACCTTTGGAGGCAAGACCACCACCCAACCCCTTACCAAGGAATTTCAAAGCCAATGAATACTGTGAGTACCACCAAGCACATGGGCATAAGACTGAAGCATGCTGGACGCTTAAGAACCACATCCAGGACTTGGTAGATAGTGGTTCAATCATTCCGAGAAGTAAACCAAACATTAGCACTAATCCCTTACCAAATCACGGGGTAAATGCTATTAGTTCTGACCAGGAATTGATCGATCCTTTCGACCTATTCCTAGGAATGAACGAAATCTGTGTCCTAGACCTGAATGACCTAACTGAGGAACTCGACGCTATAACCAGGAGTGGGAGACAATATGAACCATTAGTCTTGGACAAAGTCTCGCATAACCCTTACCAAAGGACTAATGAACCAAAGGAAGACCCAGTGCTCTCGCAGTTGAAAAAGACACAAGCTAGGGTTTCGATTTGGGAACTTCTAGCATCATCCTTTCCTCATCGCCAAGCTCTTTGCAAGGCTTTGAGTCAACTTCAAACATCGGTGGAAGTCAGCCCTGAAGTGTTGGTATCCACCCTCACCCAATCATCAAAGGTGCAAAGCATCAGATTTTCTGAGGATGACTTACCCAAGGAGGGAGACAGTCACAACGATGCCCTTTACATCACTGTTCAAACCAGAGACAAAACTGTGCCCATGGTTCTCATTGATAATGGGTCAGAACTGAACGTTTGCCCACTAAAGGTGGCCAGCTGCCTGGGGTTGGAAGAAACAGATTTCATTCCGTCCGACCAGATAGTGAAAGCATATGACAGCACCCGGAGAGAAGTATTGGGGGTTGTTACACTAAAATTAGTGATTGGGCCAGCCATAATGGAGGTACCGTTCCAAGTCATTGATGTGCCCACCAGTTTCAACCTGCTGTTAGGGCGGCCATGGATACACCACACCAAAGCAGTACCTTCCTCTTTGCACCAAAAGGTCAAATTCCCCTACGAGGGTAAAATTATAACGGTTCAAGGAGATGATTACAGTCAGCTCAAGAAACCCAAGGGCCAGCCTCTCTTTGAGGTCAACCCCGAAAATGCCAATTTTCCCCTCTCGGGATTTGAATATGACACTGTGCAGTTCATAGAAGGAAAGGCTGCGAATTCCCAAATTCTCTTTGATTTCGGGACGGTGCAAATAAACTGCATAGTTCCTTTGATGCTAAAGATGTCGTACCTGCCGGGAATGAATATGGTAAGGTCCGGGAAGACATACCCCACGCTACAAGCATGGGAGTGTCCGGTGAATGAAGGGACTTTTGGGCTGGGTTATCAGCCTACTGACGAAGACCGTGCTGAGAAGACCAGAAGAGGAAAGAAGAAAAACATCCAGATGCCATCACACTTTTTGACTTTAAACAGTTACTTCTGCAAATCGGGAGAGACGATTCCTTATCGTAGCTTCCAAGAACCATTTTACTGCCCGGCTGCTAAGAAGATGCTACCTGGGTTAGAAATATTCTCTGATGTCTGGGGTAACAAGCCCGAAATAGTGACTGAAATGGAAGTGGAAGACTTCATGCAGCCTAGTCTCTTTGATGAGGTTGCAGTCATTACAGGAAATGATGGGGACCAAGATTTACTGAGCCTGATCAAGCCAAATGAAGGACCTCTCACCAATTGGTACGCCGAGGAGGAGCGCACTGCTGATACACCCCCTTCCGAGTCCAACCTAGAACCAAAATATGTGATCAAGTCCTGTATTGAGTCCGAGTCTGACCCCCAGTATGAAACCGAGTCAGAGTCTAGTTCTAGGCTTGAGTCGTCTGTATCGAATTTTGAAAATCCAGATTTCAAATTTGATGTAATTTTTGAAGACGATTCCGTCATTATCAATAAAGGCTTGCAAATTATTGACTACCCTGCATGTCTATCTTTCCAAGCATTTCCAAGCAAAAATAATGAAAAAGAAATAAATGAAATGAAAAATGATAAAGAAAAAATAATAATTGGCAAAGAAGAAAATGAACATACATACATTGCATCTGACTGTGTGAACAGGGAACAGGTTAGTGAATGCTTAAAGAAGTTTGCCGATTGCTTCATGTGGAAGGCAAGTGACATCACGGGATTTGACCCAGCAATAGTGGTGCATAAGATTCCAGTATACCCTGAGGCTAAACCAGTGAAACAGAAGCTAAGAAGGCTAAAAATAGAATGGTCCTTGAAAATCAAGGAGGAGGTAGCAAAGCAACTGGAGAATAAGTTCATAGAACCCATTGCTTACCCAACATGGTTAGCAAATATTGTGCCGGTGCCGAAGAAAGATGGCAAAGTCAGAATGTGTGTGGACTATCGGGATTTGAATAAGGTATGTCCGAAGGACGACTTCCCCCTGCCGCATATTGACTTGTTAGTGGACCGAATGGCGGGACACGAGATGGTCTCCTTGACCGATCTTGCTGTCGGATACAATCAAATAATGATGCATGTGCCAGACAAAGAGAAAACGGCATTCATCACGGAATGGGGAACCTACTGCTACAGAGTTATGCCTTTTGGGCTCAAAAATGCCGGGGCAACCTATCAAAGAATGGCGACAGCCATCTTCCATGACATGATTCATGAAGAAGTAGAAGTATACGTGGACGATATGGTTGTTAAATCAAAAACAGCTAAAGAGCATACAATAGCACTTGAGAAGTTCTTCCTTAGACTTCGAAAGTATAATTTAAAGCTCAACCCGGCAAAGTGTCTGTTTGGAGCTACATCCGGAGTGTTTCTGGGGCATATGGTCAGCCGAAAGGGCATAGAGATTGAACCTTCAAAAGCCAAAGCCATTCTGGAAATGCCGGCACCGAGAACGGAAAAGGAAGTTCGAGGTTTCCTGGGAAGGCTACAGTACATCAGCCGGTTCATCAATCAATTGGCCGATACTTGTGGTCCGATTTTCAAATTGCTCAGGAAAGGAGTAGCCATCAAATGGAATGAGGATTGTCAGAAAGATTTTGACCAAGTCAAGCAATATCTGTTATCCCCGCCAGTGTTACAGCCACCAAGGCTAGGAAAACCTTTGCTACTGTACCTATCAGTGACAGAAGAAGCGATGGGTGCGATGCTAGCCCAACAAGCAGAAGATACAAGGGTAGAAAATGCCGTGTATTACCTCAGCAAAAGGATGCTAGACTACGAGCTAAAATACAACAAGATAGAGAAGTTGTGTTTGGCTCTAGTATGGGCGTGTACAAAGCTGCAGCACTATCTCTCGTCCTACACCACCTATGTTGTTTCTGAATCGAACCCCTTGAAATTCCTTATGGAGAGGCCGGTTCTCGATAGCAAAATGGCTAAGTGGGTGTCAGTGCTCGCAGCCTATGATTTAAAATTTGTACAATGGAAGGCAGTGAAAGGTGGAGCCTTGGCTGACCAACTAGCAGAATTACCAGTCGAAGATCAAATGCCGGAGGTAGAATTTCCCGATGAAGACGTGGTGAACCTGGAAAGTGAAGTCTGGGAAATGTACTTCGATGGAGCTTCGAACTACCATGGAAATGGGGTTGGAGTCGTATTCAAAACCCCCTGTGGAGAATACGTCCCAATCGCAGTCAAGTTAGATTTCGACTGCACTGACAATGAAGCCGAGTACGAAGCCTGCATAAAGGGGTTAGAAGCAGCCCTGGAAAAAGAGATAAAGGTCCTCAAGGTTTTCGGAGATTCTAATTTAATAGTCTCCCAAGCTTTAAGGAAATGGAAAATTAAAGAAGAGCGTTTGGTTCCCTACCTACAACGCTTGGACGAGTTGGCTCAGCAATTTGATGATTTATCCTTCCACTACTTGCCGCGAGCCAAAAATCAGTTCGCAGATGCTCTAGCTACTTTAGCCTCCATGGTCAATGTAGAAGGAGACCGAGTCATCCGACCTCTGACAGTGCGGCTACAGAAACAGCCAGCACATATCATGAATTTGGTCGATGACAAACCTTGGTATTGGGATATACAGAATTATCTCCAAAATGAAACCTACCCGGAGGGATCCACCAAGACTGATCAACGGACATTGAGATAGTTAGCATCCGGATACTTCCTTACCGGAGGATTTCTGTACAAGAGAAGTTGGATCGGCCTGCACCTAAGATGCGTTGATGAGGGAGAAGCTCAAACCATCATGGATTCCCTACATAATGGGGAGTCTGGTCCACACATGCACGCGATAGCTTTGGCTCGGAAAATCATGAACCTGGGTTATTACTGGTCAACCATGAATGCAGATTGCGTGAGGCACGCGTAGAAGTGTCACGAATGTCAAATTTTTGCTAAGCTGCGAAGACAACCTCCGGTCAATTTGAATCCTATCGCTTCACCATGGCCTTTCGCGACTTGGGGCATAGACGTGATCGGAAAAATCCACCCGAAGGCCTCTAACGGCCATCAATTCATCCTGGTTGCTGTAGATTACTTCACTAAGTGGATCGAGGCAGCCTCTTATTCAGTTCTAAATGCCAAGAAGGCAGCACAGTTTGTCCGTACAAACATCCTTTGTCGGTACGGAACACCATTCGAGATCATCACAGATAATGGGTCTCACTTTCAGAGTGAATTTTCTAATTTGTTGAAAGAAACAAGAATCCAACATCATAAGTCCTCACCCTATCGTCCACAAACAAACGGGGCTGTAGAAGCTGCAAATAAGGCTATAAAAGTCATTTTGCAGAAGACGGTTAAAAAGCACAAAGCTTGGCACGAACAGTTACCGAATGCCCTATGGGGATATAGGACTTCAATTAGAACACCCACCGGAGCAACTCCGTATTCTTTGATATATGGCATGGAAGCAGTGTTGCCTATTGAGCTGGAAGTTCAGTCGGCAAGGATTATTCAGGAAAGCCAGATTAGCGAAGCAAACTGGGCTAAGAATTATCACCTGCAACTCTTGAGTATGGACGAAAAGCGACTGCAAGCAATCCACCAAACTCAAGTCTACCAGAGAAGAATGGCACGACATTTTAATAAGAAGGTCAAAGACCGGAAACTGGAAGAAGGTTGTTTGGTCCTGAAGGAGATTAGACAGCCAATCGTAGACCCACGTGGGAAGTTTCGTCCTCATTGGGCTGGACCCTATGTGTTGAAGAAAATATTGTCCGGCGGAGCCGTCATCTTGACTGATTTAGATGGTTTGGAATTCACGAATCCGTGTAATTTAGATCAGTTAAAAAGATATTTTATGTGACAAGCATTGCATAATGTAAAATGAACTACATTAGACCTGATTCTCTTTAAAAAAAAAAAAAAAAAGGAAATTATGTATCGGAGATATGTAGGCAACCCTCATTGGGTACGGTCTAAACATTAATGAAAATCATTCCATAATCCTTCTTCTTTGCCAACAATTAAAAAAAAAAAAAGAAAAAAAAATAATAGATAAATAAAAAATAAAAAATAATAAAAAATAAAAACCCGCTAAGTCGAAAACCCGGAAGGGCGGCTTAGGCAAAAGTCGGGGCCCGCTAAGTTGAAAACCCGAAAAGGGCGGCTTAGGCAAAAATGGGTAGCTCGCTAAGTTGAAAACCCGAGAGGGCGGCTTAGGCAAAAATCAGAGCTTGAATAAATAAAGTTGGAAAATGCTTGGAAAGCTTAAAAGACGAATGACGTGCCCAATTAAAACAATAAAGTCAAACAATTTAAAGTTAAGCAGAAAGCCAAAGAAACCAAGAAAAATAAATAATGAAAATCCAAGTCCAAAAAAAAAACATACATCCAAAAAAAAAAAAAAAAATCTAAAGCCAAAATTCCAAATAACATCCAAAATCCAAAGCCAAAGTCCCAAACAAAGAGTCAAAACAAAGCCAAAACACCAAAAGTCCAAAAGCCTATAAGAAGTCTAGGTGGCCCGTCGCCTCCATGGGGCAACGTCTTCCGAGTCATCCCTAACTATTGAACTCTCTCCAATCTCGCCTGTCCGAGAAACCAACACAATCTCCTCACCAGCGTCAGCCTGAGTCCAACCTTCAAGTGCGCTCAGCAGTGCTTTCCTCCTTGGCCTTTCAATCGGCCAGACAACGGCCATGAACCAAGTTCGATACTCAGGAGAAGTCTGAATACCAACAGGATTAGGTAAAGGCCTAACCATATGATGGTCCCTAACCCAAGCCCTAAGGACAGCTCGGGTAACTCCCGGAGTGATGGCTGAATCAGCTAAAGAATCGTCCATAATCGGAACAGTCTGATCTATCCCCATCTGCCTCAAAACGCGCGAAGCGCAGTACCAGGTACAATGTGTAAGGCCTAAAAGGTAAACCTGGGTATGGAGAAAGCTAACCTGGATAAAGCGGGTGATGTCATACCAGGATACGAACCACAGCACCTCATTTGGACCCAATTCAATCAGCCATGAGGTCCATGCATCAGCAGATGGGTAGGTGATCAAGATCCTCCGCATACGATACTGGACAGGGTTATAAGGCAACAAAGTAGGAGCAGCAACCACTTGGAGGTGGTCTTTTAACCAAACCTGAGTGATGGATCCTTTCTATTACAAAGGAACAGGCTAAAAAAAAATGATAATAAGAGAAGTACCTGGAGAATAATAGGGGAAACCGTCCAATCCTCGAAGCCTAAAGTAGCTCTGTCAAGGCTCCTGATAGTTTCTGCCAGCACAATACCACCTATGCAACCCATATCCTCCATCTGCTGAACCATGAGACAAAGTCGCAAATCCCCGAAACCTGGATCCTTGTTGAACAAGAAACCAGCCAATAAGCAAAAAACCAAGGCCCGCATTCTCAGCCTCATCCGGTCCGAGTCGTCTGAACGGACCTCTGAAAACTCATCAATCAGGGACAGCAGAATTGCTTTCTGATCACCAACAATCATGGCCCTAGCTTGTGGTCGACCGAACTGAAATAGACTTTCAAACGACCGAACATACCCAATCTTGACCTCGTGCCTGACCAAAGGGGCATTGGGGTCACACCCTATGATAGCACAGAATTCCTCAAAAAGAGGACACATCTCCTCCATCATGGCTCCAAACCGGAACACATGGGCCTCAGGGTCCCAAAGTCTGATGCAGGCCCATAAAAAGTTCCAATCGATTACTACCCCCCTAAGGGTAACGATAGGAGAGAGACCATACCTCCCCAAGTTGATCTTTTCGACTTTGGAGAGACTCCTAATCCAGCTGTGCATGCTGTGAGTAAAAAAGGGATTCATTCTTTGAAATTAAGAAGAAGAGAGAAAAGAAAGGATGAGTGAAGAACCAAACAAAAAACTAGCTTTTATAGAAAAATGCGCCGAACGATGGCGGCAGCAGCCGCCAAAGTACCGCCAAACAACAGCGGCAGCGACCGCCTACAGTGGGGGCCACACAAAAAAAAAAAAAAAAAAAAGATAAATAAATAAACAAACAAAAAATAAAGTACGGTGAAACCCCATTTTTCATTTTAAGCATGCATACATATTTTCAGTACTAACTGATTACAGGTACGAATGACATTCAGTACAGAAATACAGTCAGAATTCGGCACAGAAGTACAGTAAAAGTTCAGTACAAAGGAAAATAAAAATCCAGCAACCATGGCTTCAGCGACGGGGCCTCCTCCCCCTTCGATCATTAAAGGCCATCTGAGTCCAGGCCGTAGTTAGTTCCTGCTGCATCCCAAGAATCAGCTCCATCATCTGATTGACCAGCCCGACAGGAACCTGAAAATCATACAAAGGAAGATACGAGTCAATATCAAATCTCTTATAAATCATTTTTGTGAGAGATATATCAGGTTTTACCTCGGTGATGTCCTCGGAAGGAAGAGTCGAATGATCCACAATCTCCAGGCCAACCTCTCGAAAAGACGGAGGGCTGTCAGGAACATAGTAAGGAATACTGTATGGCAGACATAGATTGACCAGGTCTGAATGAAGTGGCCCGGTAGCCTCCAAAATAGCCCGGGGAGCCCTAGAAGGACCGGTCGATCGGCTAGGACCGGCCGATCGGCTAGGCCCGGCCTGCGATGGACCCTCAACCGGGGTGGAAAAAGTGGGATCAATCGTGGGCCTCCTCCTTGGAGTCCTAGTCGAGGGCCCCGAAGCCCGAGAAGAACGAGTGCCAAGTGGCTGAGAAGGCGCCAATCTCTGGAAACTATCAAGCCGGGATCCGATGGGTTGCATCAGGAAAATTCTACAGAACTCATCATAATCTCCCTCCAGGATGAACTCCACATGCGGAATACCCTCAGTATGAGCGTCGGTCAACGTCATATGTTTGCCCGCTCGCATGTCTTCAGGAGGGGAATAAGGAATAGAGCGGCAGCCTCTTATTTGAATGTTTACTCTCTCACCTAAGTAATATCGCCTCAGGACGGGGTGCGACAGGACCACCCTCTGCCGAGACAAGGCATCCGACCGCTGGAATTGGGGATTAGCTTGAACCCAGCTCTGCAGGCGGGAAATCATTGCCCCTATCTCCACCTATGAAAAATGCAATTATGTTAATAAATCCTTTTTATCCAACATATTTGAGAATCACTAAGCACATACCTGCTCCAATTTACAAGTATCAAAAAAGGCTCTCAAATCCTTTAGCGATTTCTTGTGTTGAACAGTATGAAGATTTGATCGGTACCATCTCCAAGCCAAAGGTACCAGCCCCAATCCGAGATCAGCATGAACTTGCTCTGGGCGAGTGAAAGGAAAATACTCATATGCCCAAGACTGCAAAAAAAAAAAAAAAAAAAAAAAAGAAGAAAGTTAATAAAAAAAAAAAAGAAAGAAGGGAGAACAATGGCCCAGAAGTAGTAAGTCCCACTGAGTTTACAATGGCCCCGACTCAGAACACACATGTCATCATACATGCGACTCAGAATAGCACCGGCCCAGTCGTACTCCTTGAGATGAGCAAGATTTTCTAAACTCTTCAAGATAGAAGGGTTAAAACTCTCCTTCCTGTTGGACCAGAAGGTCGAAGCAAACAACAGCAACAAGGTGAACCTAGCTGCCTGAGTAGCCGTCAGCTCTCCCCGCCTGTATTTAGCATAAGTGTTGAGGGCCTGAAGGTATAGCCAGCGTCTAGAGACGCTCAAAGGCGGAGTAGCAGAGTTTGGCCCGACGATCCGAGGCAAGTCTATCCCGATCAGCTCCACCATCTGGTCAGAGGAAATCTCTGTCCTCCAATCGTCATATAATTCGATCAGTCGAGTGCCAAACGGGATTCCGGAAATCACTGAAAAATCTACAGGGGTCATTGTTAACTCGCCCCAAGAAAAATGGAAAGTATTGGTGGTGTCCCACCATCTCTCGGCCAAAGCACACAGTAACTCCTTGTGACTGATCCGGCCCATGTCCTGGTGCCTCAGGTAACCTAAATGGGACGGACTGATAATCGCCCCAATCGAATGTTCAGGATCAAATATCTCGAGCGGGATTTCAGACATGGAGGTCTCACCCACATCCACTTTGATATAAGGGTCCTGAAACGGTAAAGCAATCTAAGAGTTATTCCTCGGTTCCTTACTAAGGATAATATCTTAGTTTCACCCTAGCATGCATACTAATAAAAGCAGTATGCTAAAAAATTATCACAGTCCGGCCACGGATGCCCACAAAAATCACAATTCGGCCACAGAGGCCCACAATTCACAATTCGGCCACAGAGGCCCAACAATTCACATTCACGCCATAGAGGCCCGAAAGTTCACAATCCGGCCACGGAGGCCCAAAAATTCACAATCAGGCTAAGGAGGTCCGCAAATTGATAACCCGGTCACGAAGGCCCGAATATCCCTAGTACAATCCAAGGCTCAAAAAAAAAAAAATTGCAAACAAAGGGGAGCAAAAAGGGGCTTACCTGGGCGAAGATGCCAGTTACGGAGGCATGAGTATCAGAATCCACCATGAGATTGACTTCTTCAAGAGAAATGCCTAGAGAACCCAGAAAATCCTCACCGCTGAGATCCGAGGAAGCCATGGAGAGAAGAAGCTTCAAGCCTTGAAGGTTGAGAGAATTTGAAGAAAGCTTTGTAACTTGAAAAGCTTAGAATGAATGAAAATGAAAAATTCAAGCTATTTATAAGCAAATGGCTAAAGCGCGGGTCTTCTAGACACGTCCGATTTTCGCCTTCAAAATTTGTGTTTCAGCTAACCACCGACTCCCATAAATCATTTTTATGGTCGCCGGTGGGGGGCAACTGTGAATACTCAAATTTTGAGGCTCAAAAGCCAGTTTTCCCAGACTGCAAACAGTCCGGCCTGCAACAGTGCCATGCCCAAGTAACCGCGGCCGAGCACGGTGGCACCGGCACCGGCGGCACCTGCCGCCGGCCACGGCGGCACATGCCGCCTGCCACAGCCGCACCTGCCGCCGGACCGCCGGCGGCACATGCCACCGGACCTCCGGCGGCACCTGTCGTTGGACCGCCGGCGGCCCCTGCCGCCGGCCACGGCGGCACCTGCCGCCGGACCGCCGGCGGCACCTGCCGCCGGCGACCCATTTTTTGCCTATAAAAGGCCACTTACCTCTTCAATTTTGACACCCCTGTCTGTGTTGACGGACGATCTTCCTCCCTCCCACGCTCCTTGCGATTTCTTTACCGTTTTTTGCATTTAATTTAATTTTTATTGCATTTTTATTGTGATACTTGGACACTAAAATTAAACAAAATAAAATTAATTAATATTTCCTAAACGAGGAGCTTAATTTGGAGCTAAGAAGCGGCCGTCGATTAAATCAGGTACACAAACGAAACTCTGCTCATTTAATTTTAGCACTTCATGCATATTTCTCTTCTACTCTTAATAATTCTACAACTGCATAAATGCATTCATGTCATCATTTAGACAAATAAACTGTCTTATTTAAACACGATTAAGCTTAAATGTCCGGTTAATTAATAACCGTGGTATTAAAGTTTAAATCCGACAATATTGGCTAAAATGCCTAGTTAATCAATAACTACGGTGTAATCGCCTTTATTTCGAACACTTCGCCTAAAGGTCCGATTAATCGATAATTGTGGCTAAAAGCCTTGATCAATCGCGTTTTGGCAACAAATTGCCTACAGTTTAATCAATCACATTTTGGCAACAAATTGCCTATGGTTTAATCAATTTTGGTAAACAAATTGCCTATAAATTAGATTAACCACTGTCTAGCGACAAATCGCTTAAATCGAACTTTTTGGCAAAATGCCTTAAATTAATCAATCTTTTGGCCAAAGGCCTTAAAATCAATCAATTCTGGCAACAATCGCCCAATCAACACTTTTGGCAAACAGGTTGCCTAAATCGACACATTTCGGCCAAAGGCCCTAAAATCAACCATTTTGGCGACAATCGCCTAAATTACACATTTTAGCAAACGAATTGCTTAAATCAACACTTTTGGCTAAAAGCCTTAAAATCAATCAATTTCGGCTCGAAGCCTTAAAATCAATCAATTTTGGCTCAAAGCCTTAAAATCAACAACTTTCGGCGATAAAATCGCCTAAATAAACCATTTTGGCTAAGAGCCTTAAAATCAACGATTTTGGCGACAAATCGCCCGACAACCATTTTTGGCACGAATGCCTTAAAATCAACATTTTTGGCGATGAACGCCTAATCGAATCAATCGATCCTTTGGCAAAATGCCTAAACAAACATGCACAAAGCATACACACACTCATGCATTAAGCATACACCTTCAAAGCCCTTGAAACAAGGCCTATCGAACTACGTTGACTTTGATCTTCCATTCAAACAGAAGTACGTAGGCACATTCGGGATTTCACCCCGGGCGGCAAGTCGAAATCACTTAAACATTTCATTAATCCATCATTCACCTTGCAAAGCGCTCATTCATTGGTTAGTTTATCAGCATGACATAGTCTCGGGATCCACCTCGGGTTCGCAGACTGTGCCTTAAACATTGGGATAATTAATCTAGTAACTAGGTTAATTAAAATTGGAGTCACTCAGGGTTTTTTCCTAGTTTACCCTTAAATAATTAAACAAGGTGGTGACTCACACACATCATGTGCATTTCTTCCTTAGTCATATGCATCCATATGCATTTGATATTTGGGGAGGGGTTCACACCCTCCAGGGCGGGCGTGCCCGCCCTTAAGGGCGGGCTAGACCGCCCTTTGAGGGCGGTCATGCCCACCCTCCAGGGCGGGCGTGCCCACCCTAGCGGGGCGAGTGTGCCCGCTGGACCGCCCTTGAGGGTGGGCAGGCCCGCCCTTACCTGCCCCATGGGGGCGGGCGTGCCCAACCCTGAGGGCGGGCACGCTGACCTGTGCCGTTTCTCCCGCTCCAGAGGCTTTTTCGGGAATTTGGGACCTCCAAAAAAATATTATGGGACCAGTTCTGCGATCCTCGCAATTTGCCTGACGTTTCAAGTACCATATTGGCCTACTTCCGGTGAACTTTCCGAATGGCCTCCGGTCCGACCGGACTGTTTGCAGTCCGGGAAACCTGGCTCTTTGAGCCTCAAAAATGGGTATTCCCAGGTGACTGCAGCGGCTGCCGCCGCTGGCGATAGCGGCTACCGCCGCCTTTAAGGGCGGCCGCCACCGCCGCGGCCGGGAAAACTGGCTTTTTGAGCCTCAAAATTTGAGTATTCACAGTTGCCCCCCCCCACTGGCTATCATAAAAATGATTTATGAGAGCCAGTGGCTGTCTGAAGGAGCAAATTTTGAGGATGGGCAGAGGAGGAAACCCCGCCGTGTTTTTTTTTTCTTTGAAATGAAATGATCAAATGCATGGATTTATGTTTGTAACTTAAAGATGCTTTTGCCTCTTTGAGGACTTAAAAAGAAGTTTTGCCTCTTAATGAGGGCTTGAAAAGAGATTTTGCCTCTTAGAGGACTTGAAAAGATGTTTTGCCTCTTAATGAGGGCTTGAAAAGAAATTTTGCCTCTTAGAGGACTTGGAAAGATGTTTTGCCTCTTAATGAGGGCTTGAAAAGAGATTTTGCCTCTTAGAGGACTTGAAAAGATGTTTTGCCTCTTAATGAGGGCTTGAAAAGAGATTTGTTTTATTTTTGGTTTTTTTTTTTCTTTGAGAACCAAGGGTCCACCTAAAGTCGAAATGATCAAATGGCTTGGTTTTGGATGAAAAATGGTTGGTTATTGGTTAGGGTTTCACCCTAGGTTTTATGTAAAACAAAAGGTTAACCATTAACCGGGTTCTACCCTGGGTTTGTGTAAAAGAGATTGACGATGGTTGGGTTCCACCCTGGGTTGTGTATGTGTTTTTTTTTTAACACTTGCCCCTGAATCCGACTTGGAGGATTTTGCCCCCTGCTTGAGAGAGTTAATGCCCTTATTAGCTGACATAGAATTTATTCTTAATGAAAGACTAAAAATTCTGTGATTACTTCTGTGATGGGAGAATGGTGAAGGTTCTTATCACTTCTTGCCCCCAGAATGGTGCTGACCATGGAATACTTCAAGACATTGGTATTGTACTTGTCCAATCGATTGAGGAATCAAAGAGAACAAAGCCACTTATATGACTCGAGGAAACGGACAATGTGGATGACATCGTTCGTCTTAAAGGATCGAAGAAACGATGGTCCGAGTGGAGACGAAGTATTAAAGAATTACCTCTCAATGATTATGTTTGACATTTTTTAGGGTTGTTTTGGAAACCTCGGGGATTGAATTGACATTTTCCTCTCTCTCTTTTTTTTTTGAGGAATGACTCAAAGAGTGACGCTTTCAAAATGAACTTTTGAGAATGACTCGATTCTTGTGACTCATTGTGGAATGACCACCGGTGGTGGAGACTTGATTTTAGAGACTCATTGGAGACTCAAATTTTTCTTGTTGTGAATTTTGACTTGAAGGAACTCAGTGATTCTTGGAAAAAATGATTTATATACTCCCAAGGAGACCTTTGAAAGGGATTTTTTTTTTGTTTAAAGGACATACTTTGCTGTTTATCCTGCAAAAAAGGACTCTCTAAAAGAATTCATGAAAGCACTTTTTTTTTTTTTTTTTGCCTTAACTTTTGCCTAGTAGCCGCCCTTTCAGGTTTTCGACTCTAGCATGCTCTTTGCCCTAACTTTTGCCTAGACCGCCCTTTCGGGTTTTCAGCCTAGCGGGCTCAATTCTTGCCTGAAGCCGCCCTTTCGGGTTTTCAACTCTAGCTTTTATTTTTCTTTTCTTCTCTTTTGTTATATTTTTTTATATTTTTTATATTGGCAAAGAGAAAATGCTATTTATGATGCAAACTTATGTCTATGACCGTGCCTTTGCGGCTGCCTACGTATCTCTAAGAACTCTTCGGGGGATGGGGAGAATCAGGTCTTTCGTAGTTCCTTCTGGGATGCGAACTTCGTGCTCGGCTGGTGCGGAATTCATCTCCGACTTGATGTTAGCGCGGAATTCCTTTCCGTCTTGGTGCGGAATTTATTTCCGACTTACTGTTGGGGCAAAACTCAATTCCGACTTAATGCTAATTGTGGAATTCATTTCTGATTTGATTTGTTCGGGATTCCTTCCTGACTTGATATTGTGCAGAATTCATTGCTGACTTGATTTCTTCGCGGGATTTCTTCCCGGCTTGGTGTCTTTACGGGATTCATTCCCGACTAGATATCTTTGCGGGATTCCTTCCCGACTTGATGTTGATGCAGAATTCATTTCTGACTTGATTTCTTCGCGGGATTTCTTCCCGGCTTGATGTCTTTACGGGATTCATTCCCGACTTTGATGATGTTGCAGAATTCGTTTCTGACTTGATTTCTTCGCGGGATTCCTTCCCGGCTTGATGTCTTTGCGGGATTCCTTCCCGACTTGATGATGTTGAATCAACTTATTGACTCGAGCTCGTATGATAGTGATGACCCTAGGCGAATCTGACTTTATTGTTGTAGTGGTTTTACCACTGGTTGACTGAAATATGACTTGTATTCATCACAAAGAGTTTTGAATACCCACATTGTGGTGGTAACTTGAGTGGCTTGAGTGTTGAAGAAGCTTTTATGCTTTGAGTTTGTGGCTTCGCCATATTTGAATTCTTGAGGTTAATTTGATTCCTTTTCTTGAACTTTATCTTCCTCTGAATTTGAAACTTATTTCCTCAATGGTTCTCCTCTCCATAAGGAATTTTGAGGAGACTCTTCCTTTTCCTTGTTTTGAGAAATGATCCTTGTTTATAAGGATACTTGTACTTGTGCCATGCTTGGCGCTTGATTTTCAAGGTGTTTGTTGTCATCCAATTCGTGGAAATGACTGCTTCTTTTAACTTGCTTTTTCAAAATGTGAGCAGCCGCTTGGTCTTTGTCCTTATGGCTGAAATGATTTGTCATCTACCCTTGATGGGCTTGAATTTAACGGAGAGCTTGCAGTTGACCCTTTTTTGACAACTTGATTTCCTGTAGCTTTGTCCTTGATTTCTTTCTTTTGTGCAGAAGTTCCTTTTGACCCGTTTTTTTCTTTTGCTTGTTTGCTTCCTTTTGACCAGGGCTTCCTTTTGTCCCGTTTTTCCTTTTGCTTGCTTAGAAGCGGCCTCTCCATAAAGAATTTTGAGGCAACTTGATTCTGAGATGACTTGAGTAGTGTATGGACAGCATTGCGACTTCGTGCAGACCCAACCCAATTCCAAACATAACTTCTTTATTCTGTCGCTTTTAAGCTTAAAATGCAGACACCTCTCTGTCGGAGCATCTTCCATTCCTGGGTTTTCGGAGAAACCATTCTGGCCCTAACCCCTTCAATCGGCTTTGCCTCGGTACTGTTTGAAGTCTTGCGCACCCTTTGCTGGATCCTTTCCATGATTACCCTTCAAAACTTCCCCTTTGATGGTGCTTCTTAGGACGCCCCTAACTTTGATTGATGCAGAGCAAATGAATGCATTTTTCTTTGCCAATTTTTATTATCTTTTTTTTTTATCATCACTTTTTTATTTTTTTAATTTTTTATTATCTTTTTCGATTTTTTTTTTTTTGTGCTTTCACAGGAAAGGATAGGGAAAGAGTATAAACATGATTGGAACGTAAACTGATCCCTTTTTATTGATAAGACAAAATTTGTGTACAAAAGACACTTAGATTTACAAATTTGAATTGAATGAAAAAAAAACTTGAATGGAAATGAAAATGAAAAGAAAAGCTAGACCCTAAAAGATAGACTCTAGGCGGACTGTGATGGACTAGGATTGGATTGACTGTAGTGACTTTGTTCCTCTCGATGCTTAAATCGATCAGATAGGTTGTTGTTGGTCTTGAACAATTCCTTTGTTCTTTTTGGAGGCTTGATCTCAACCTTCTCAGACACGAACTTCATTCGTTTCTAAGAAAAGTTCGAAAGGATCGAACGATTCTTGTTCAAAAAATTTTTTTTGCATTAATCCCATGGTTAGGCAAGGGATTGGTTGATGTTCAGCTTGCTCTTGGGGGATGATGGACCCATTGTCAACCAGGTCTTGTAGACGGTTTTTCAAAGTCCAGCATGATTCTACTTCTTGTACGAGTCTTCTTTGAGTTGACCCAACTGGATTAAGTCTTCCACCTTAGTTGCAGTCGCAATGAGCGATTGGAACGTAGGCAAGTACTGTGTTTGAAGCTGTGACTGGTAGACAGGCAGTAAATTCTTGATTATTATGTCAACTTGTTCCTGTTCAGAAGGTCGGTTGATCATTTGAGCAGCTTTGGCTTCCACCTCGAAAGGAACGAGGAGAAAGGCTCATTGTTCTTTTGTTTAATGGTTTCCAGCTCCCTCCGGGTAACATCCACTTCGATATTATAATGGTACTGCGTGTTGAAAGCATTGCATATGTCCTCCCAATTATTCATTTTGGAACGATCCAAGCTTACAAACCATCTTAATGCAGCACCAGTCAAAGATTCCTGAAACAACTGAGCAAGGAGCTCGCTGTTCAGGCCAAACGGGTTGAGGGCACCCACATACATTTTCAGGTGCGTTTTGGGACAAGTGGTTCCGTCAAACTTATCCATGTTGGGCATTTTGAATTTTGTTGGCAGTCTCGCTTCGGGGAACAAGGACAAGGAGTCCATGTCCACCACTTCCTTGTGTGTTTTAAGGGCAGTGATTGACCTTTCCAAGATTTCCAATTTTTCTCTCATTTTTTGAGCTTCCAGCTCAGAAGCAGTTCTGGAGGGCATGTCATCCAGGTTAAGGGTAGGGTTTGTCGGTTCAGCACCCGGTACTTGATTGGAGGTAGCAGGTCCAGTTCCCCCAGCGGAAGCCCCATTTCCATTACCACCACCTAGTTCAGCTATTAGGGCAGTCCTATGGGCAGCCAACGCCTCATTCATTCTAGCCTCCATTCTGGCTTCCATTTGTTCTATGAGGTTTTGGATGTCAGACAGTGATGCCATTGGTGCAATCGGGGTTGTTGGACTTGAGGGTGAGAACTCAGTTGGTGTTTCGGGTACAGGTGGTCTTTGGAGGGGTACCTGTAAAAGGACATAGTCAAAACGATTAGACTATCCTATATAAGGTGTTTTCATAAGGTATGTGAGATAATGTGAGGTAGGGTAGTGTTGGTATAGGGAAGAATGACTTGACCCTATGAGATGGGACGATTTGACCCTGTGTGGTAGGGTAATGTTGGTATGCTAGGACACCTAGGATAGGACCCAATGGGATGTGATATGTAAGGTAGAGTGCTTAGGGCTCGACACCTCGACTTTTCGAAAGGACCTAAGTTCTCAAAGAAGATTTTTTTTTTTGGGCCTTAGGGGCCAAAATGTGAATTTTTGGGCCTTTGTGGCCAAATTGGGCATTTTTGGGCCTTTGGGGCCAAATTGAGAATTTTTGGGCCTCTGTGGCCAAATTGGGAATTTTTGGGCCTTAGGGGCCAAATTGAGAATTTTTGGGCCTTTGGGGCCAAGATGTGAATTTTTGGGCCTTTAGGGCCAAGATATGAATTTTAGGGCCTTGGGGGCCAAAATGGGAATTTTAGGGCCTTAGGGGCCAAGATGTGAATTTTCGGGGCCTTTGGGGCCAAATTGGGAATTCTTGGGCCTTTGTGGCCAAAATGGGAATTTTAGGGCCTTTGGGGCCAAATTGGAAATTTTTGGGCCTTTGGGGCCAAATTGGGAATTTTTGGGCCTTAGGGGCTGAAATGTGAATTTTAGGACCAAAATGTAATTTTTCAGGTCTTAGGGACCAAAATGTAATTTTTCAGGTCTTAGGGACAAAAATGTAATTTTCTATGTCTATGATATGTCGTGAATGCGCACAACAACACGTCATAATCTGTTTTAATGAGGTGCTTCAAGCATTGGGTACATACAGTCCTAAAGGATAGGTACTATATGCTATGACTCAAGTAGAAAATTGGCTTATTAAGGGACCCTTGAACCTTGAGTATGGATATACCTAGCCACATGTGAAACAAAGAGTTTCACGTGGGTCCAAAAGGATTAGAGATGGTTTGCGGTAACAGGGAGGACGCTTTGGATGTCCGTCGACATAATCAAAGAGACCTGTCGATCAGCGCTACTTGCTATCCAGACTCAGAAATTTGAACAGAGAGAGAAGAAATTCATTTGAAATTCATTTTTTATGCAATGGAGAAAAAGATTCTCAATCGTGCAAATAAACCAACAAATTTAAATGTTTTCATTAAACTTTACAATTAAGTCCAAATTTCTTTATCCAGTATTCTTAAAGAAAGAATACTTGATTCGTGTCAAGGTACCCTGCAAAACAAAGCATTGTAAAATAATACCCTAAAGAAGGGTAGGTTAGTTTACACAACGATCGTAGTCCGCTTTATGCAAAAAGACTGCATAATCATCCCCAGTGAAGTCGCCAAACTGTGAACCCCTCCCCCAAAACATCAATGCATATGGATGCATGTGACTAAGGGTAGAAATGCACGTGAATGTATGAGTCGCCACCTTGTTTAATTATTTTAAGGTAAACTAGGAAAAACCCTAAGTGACTCCGATTTTAATTAACCTAGTTACTAGATTAATTATCCCAATGTTTAAGGCATGGTCTTTGAACCCAAGGTGGATCCCGAGACTATGTCATGTTGATGAACTAACCAAAAAATGCATGCTTTGCAGGGTGCATGAATGTAATTGGACCAAAAAGAAGTTTTTTGATGATTTCGACTTGCCGCTCGGGGTTAAATCCCAAACGTGCCTACGTACTTCCATTTGAATGGAAGATCAAAGTCAACGTAGTTCGATAGGCCTTTTTAAAAGGGCTTTGAATGGGATGCTTAATGCATGAGTGTGTGTATGCTTTGTGCATTTTTGTTTAGGCATTTTGCCAAAGAATTGATTGATTTGATTTGGCGCTTGTTGCCAAAAATGTTGATTTTAGGGCTTTTAGCCAAAAAGAGTGATTTAGGCAATTTGATTGCCAAAATGATTGATT
This sequence comes from Jatropha curcas, assembly GCF_041381405.1. Taxonomy (NCBI): domain Eukaryota; kingdom Viridiplantae; phylum Streptophyta; class Magnoliopsida; order Malpighiales; family Euphorbiaceae; genus Jatropha; species Jatropha curcas. The sequence continues at coordinate 13,716,315 of NC_143158.1, read as the reverse complement.
TTAGGCGATTGTCGCCAAAATGATTGATTTTAGGCGATTGTCGCCAAAATGATTGATTTTAAGGCTTTTAGCCAAAAAGAGTGTTTTAGGCAATTGTTGCCAAAAATTGATGTGATTTAGGTGATTGTCGCCAAAATTGATTATTTGAAGGCTTTTAGCCAAAATGAGTTGATTTAGGCAAGTTGCTTGCCACAAGATGATTATTTAGGCGATTGTCGCCAAAATTGATTGACTTAAGGCAATTTATTTGCCAAAAGCAATTGTTTGAAGGCTTTTAGCCAAAAATTGTGATTTAAGCGATTTGTCGCTAAGAAAAGGATTAATCTCACTTATAGGCAATTTGTTTGCCAAAAGTGATCAATTAAATTGTAATGTAGGTCATTTATTGCCAAGAAAAACGTGTTTTATTAAAGCTTTTTAGTCACAACTATTGATTAATTGGACTTAAGCCGAAACTGTTTGAAATAAAGGCAATCATACCATAGTTATTGATTAACTAGGCTTTAAGCCAATATTGTCGGATTTAGGCTTTAATACCACGATTATTAATTAACCGGGCATTTAGCCTAAATTTATTTAATTGAGGCAATTTATTTGCCTAATTATGATGTGGATGCATTTATGCAGTGGTAGAGTTATTTAGGAGTAGAAAAGAAGCATGCATGAAGTGTTAAAATTAAATAGGCAGAGTTTAGTTCATGTACCTGATTTAATCGACGGCCGCTTCTTAATTCCAGGTTAAGCTCCTCGTTAAGGTAATATTAATTAATTTAAATTTTAATGATCACTTAACAAAGCAAAGAAAGCAATAAAGCTAAACTAAAATGCAGAAAAGCAGTAAAGAATCGCAAGGAGCGTAGGGGAGAAGGAGCGTCCGTCAACACGGACTGAGTGGGGAAAACAGAAGGCCCGGGGCCAATTTTATAGAAAAAAGGCGACCCGAGGGCGGTTCTGCCCGCCCTGGAAGGCGGGCGTGCCCGCCCTTGAGGGCGGGCGTGCCTGCCCTGGAAGGCGGGCGTGCACGCCCTTGAGGGCGGGCTAGACCGCCCTTTGAGGGCGGTCATGCCCACCCTCCAGGGCGGGCTGGACCGCCCTTTTAGGGCGGGCGTGCCCATCCTAGCGGGGCGAGCGTGCCCGCCCTTGAGGGCGAGCTGGACCGCCCTTGAGGGTAGGCAGGCCCGCCCTGTAAGGGCGGGCATGCCTGCCCCATGGGGGCGGGCGTGCCCAACCCTGAGGGCGGGCACGCTGACCCGTGCCGTTTCTCCCGCTCCAGAGGCTTTTTCGGGAATTCAGGACCTCCAAAAAAATATTCCGGGACCAGTTCTGCGATCCTCGCAATTTTTCGGACGTTTCAAGTACCATATTGGCCTACTTCCGGTGAACTTTCAGAATGGCCTCCAGTCCGACCGGACTGTTTGCAGTCCGGGAAACCTGGCTCTTTGAGCCTCAAAAATGGGTATTCCTAGGTGACTGCAGCCGCTGCCGCCGCCAGCGATAGCGGCTACCGCCGCGGCTGGGAAAACTGGCTTTTTGAGCCTCAAAATTTGAGTATTCACAGTATCGGACCGAAAAATCGGAGCCCGGTGCCAGAAGAAACTGAAGAGGCCGCGTACTGAAGGTAAGGGCATTGTGGCTCATAGGAATTTGATCGCCCTCGAAGACAGGGATATCTGGGATCACACCCAGAGTCTCCATCTTGGGAGTGTAGGCAGAAGCAGGAATCTCGGGAACTTGGGCCATAGTAGCTAGGGTTCAGAAAGTTTTGCTTAAGTTAAAGTTTGAAAGTAAAAGTGAATAAGAATGAAAAGTAAAAGGTTATTTATAAAGAAAAAGAGGTTAATGGGCCCAAGCCCATCAAGAGCTCATCAAAGCCCGAGTCGGCTTATTTAGGCAATTTGGAGTCGGTGTGTGGCTCGTCTACTTCAATAATTCCATATACTCGCCACACAGGGGTCAAAATCACCAAATTTACCAGAATACCATCAGGTAAGTTTTCTTTTAACACCGCATCAGGAAAAGTATACCTGAAAATTTAGGACTAGCAAAAATTTAACAAAATTTTTTCTAAAATTTTTGCAATAAAAAAAATAACAATAATAAATAAATAAATAAAAATAAAAAATTTTTGCTAAAATTTTTGCAATAAAACCTGAAAATTTAGGACTAGGAAAATTTAACAAAATTTTTGCTTAAAAGATAATATTTTTGGTCTCGGGATGAAATTCCAGACTGGGGACAAAAATAAAATCTTTTGCCTTGATGCAAAATTTCCAATTTCAAAATTTATGATTATTAATGCATGGGGACATGTGATGCTCCAACATCTAACAAAGGCGAGATCTGTTTGTACACGGAAATTGCTCTTTTCTCTTGAAAATATTTTTAGGCCAACTGGTGATGGTTTCTCGAAGCCGTTTGGTCCCACCAAGCAGTGATGGTGTATTGAGAAGCTGTTTGGATCCTTTTCTTGATTAGTGATGGTGTATTGCGAAGCTGATCAAGACAATCTCTATACCAAACCCTCTAAAGCCGATCAAACTGAGCTGAGGAGGTGAACAACAAAGCCGATCAGATTGAGCTTTGCTGTTTGGATCCTTTTCTCGATTAGTGATGATGCATTACAAAGCTGATCGAGTCAATCCTTTTCCTGATTAATGATGGTGTATTACGAAGTTGATCAGGACAAATCCAACCCAAAATCCTTCAAGCCAATCAGACTGAGCTTAGGAGGTGTCTTCAAAGCCAATTAGACCGAGCTTTGGGGATGATTACAGATCCGACGGGAGCCAACAAAGCCGATCAGACTGAGCTTTGGACGTGACCAGATGATCAAGACAATCTCAACCAAAATCCTTCAAGCTAACCAGACTGAGCTTTGGAGGTGTCTTCAAAGCCAATCAGACCGAGCTTTGGAGATGATAACAGATCCGACGGGAGCCAACAAAGCCGATCAGACTGAGCTTTGGACGTGACTAGATGATCAAGACAATCTCAACCAAAATCCTTCAAGCCAATCAGACCGAGCTTCGGAGGTGTCTTCAAAGCCAATCAGACCGAGCTTTGGAGATGATTACAGATCCGACAGGAGCCAACAAAGCCGATCAGACTGAGCTTTGGAAGTGACCAGATGATCAAGACAATCTCAACCAAAATCCTTCAAGCCAACCAGACCGAGCTTCGGAGGTGTCTTCAAAGCTAATCAGACCGAGCTTTGGAGATGATTACAGATCCGACGGGAGCCAATAAAGCCGATCAGACTGAGTTTTGGACGTGACCAGATGATCAAGACAATCTCAACCAAAATCCTTCAAGCCAACCAGACCGAGCTTCGGAGGTGTCTTCAAAGCCAATCAGACTGAGCTTTGGAGATGATTACAGATCCGACGGGAGCCAACAAAGCCGATCACACTGAGCTTTGGACGTGACCAGATGATCAAGACAATCTCAACCAAAATCCTTCAAGCCAACCAGACCGAGCTTCGGAGGTGTCTTCAAAGCCAATTATACCGAGCTTTGGAGATGATTACAAATCCGATGGGAGCCAGCAAAGCTGATCATACTGAGCTTTGGACTTGACCGGATGATCAAGACAATCTCAACCAAAATCCTTCAAGCCAATCAGACCGAGCTTCGGAGGTGTCTTCAAAGCCAATCAGACCGAGCTTTGGAGATGATAACAGATCCGATGGGAGCCAACAAAGCTAATCAGACTGAGCTTTGGATGTGACCAGATGATCAAGACAACTACTTCATTCAACCTAAGATTGAAGGCGCGTCAATGAGCCACTTTAACATTAATTGTTTACACAATTAATGATAAAGTGGGGGGGCAAACTGTTGACGCATATCTTTATGCCCCCGCCTGATCCGGTGAGGATACGAGGATGCAGAATGAAAGGTTAATGCTATCTAGAATCGTTTTAATCCAAGGATTTAAATTAAAACAATTTTAAGTTTCTGGTTGCGTCAGAGTCGCGTCACACAGCTAGCAGGTGCGTGACGGCACTAGCAGTTGCGTCACGTAAGTCTGATTTGTATGACATCACCAAAATTATGACATAACGGTTTTTATTTTGTCTGAGCGACACGTGGCTGTGGTCCAGAAAGGGAGCTACGTCACACAACTATAGATCCGTCACCCAGCCGTGAGCTGCGTGACGCAGCTATCCTCTGCTGCCCTACTTCTATAAATTCATCTTTTTCTCTCATTTGAGGGGGTGGGTTTTAGGGCGTTTGAAAAACACACTTTCGGCTACATTTTTCTCCAGAGACTCTTCTGAGTTCATTTGAAGCAAAATTGCCATTAGATATTAATCTAGATAAAAACAAAATCATAAAAAAAGAAAAATCAATAGAGAAAAATATAAGTGTTTAAATCCTTGGTGACAAAGCTTCTGGGAGGCCTTAACTCTCATTTGTTAAGGCGTTTAAGCCATTTACAATCCTCAATCTGAGGATTAGGTAACTCCTTTAACTTTTCTTTATATTTTTCATTTATTTTTGTGGTTTTAGTAGTTTAAACTTCCTTATATTGTATTATGTTCATCTTTGGACATTTGAGGTTGTCTTAAAACATATTTGGATAAAAAATGATCTAAACGAACCATATAAAAAATAAGCTTGGATCAAAGCAGTTGCGTCACGCAACCAGTGGATCCGTAACGGATCTGGAAGATGCGTGACGAACCGTTCATATCCAAAAATTTTATTTCTGTACCCAGTAAACAGTTGCGTCACGCAACTAACAGATCCGTAGCGAGTTTGGAAGATGCGTGACGCAACCATTCATATCCAAAAATTTTATTTCTGTACCCAGTAAACAGTTGCGTCACGCAACTAACAGATCCATAGCGGGTCTGGAAGATGAAGACGGAACTGTTCATATTCAACATTTCATTTCTATTTTCCAGACTGTGATCTAAAATAAGATTTTAATGGATCTGGAGTTTTAGGAACAGATCCGTCACAGAACTGCTAGATCCGTCACGTATCTAGAAGCTGCGTGACGCGACTGTTCTAAGATTCCGAAAATAATTTTTGTGTTTTTTTTTTTAAAAAATAAATTTGGCACAAAATAAAGTTTAATTTCTCCAATAAATCTAAAGATGTCCAATTATGAACAGATTGCAATTTAATTAAGTTTAGAGTACTAAAATATAATTTTGCATATTTACTTGTATGAGCTTTATAATTTTAGGTTGAATGAAAAATGAAATTAAATTCATGGGTTTATTAGTAATTTGCATGTTTAGGATTAAAAAAAAAATAATAATAAAATGTGATTTAGTTGCTAAATAATAATTACACTTGATTTCGGTTTTTGGTTTTTGGTTTTTGGGTTTAATTTTGAATCGGGTAGAATGTATTTTAAGTTTGGTTTGTTGCCCGCCTTGAACCATAAGGCAAGAGCGGGTCTTTTACTTATTCGGTTTAATTACTTTGGTTTGAATGATTTGAATGATTTTAAATGCGATGATTGGATTTGATTGGGACGATTAAGTAATTTTCCATACAAGACTCGATCCGATTCATTTGGGTTGAGTTTAAGTAAATTAATAATTTGGCTTTTCTAACTAAAATAAATTAGAAATCGTAGGTTAAAAGAGGCCGATTTTTCCCGGCGTCGGCTTCCAACGGGCCGGCGTACCCAATTCCCTTACCTAGGATCGCATTGGTGCCCCTGACTAGTCTTTTTAATAATTTGGCCTTAAATAAAATTGGGTTTAAAATGGAGTCACTTTTCTTTATAAAATAAAATTGGAAACGGTCCCATTGCTGAAATAATGGGTGGCGACTCAAAAATTATTTATAAGACTGATTTATCGGCATCGTATCCAATAAAATGTTTTATCACCACTTTTCATAATAAAATCACTTTCAATAAAAATAATAAAAATAAAAAGGGATGTTTTCGACCCATCCGGGGGGGAAGGTACGAAAACACTACCAAAACCATAGGTACTATTTTATCCCTGGCTTGGACTTTGGTTTAGAGAGCATGGTTATGCATTGCACCGCCCTTTGGGATCTCGTGATCGACAAATGGAACGGGCATGGCAAGAGGATTCCTTGTGGTGGAAGTTACCAATGCCTCAGTCGTTATGTCTGTAGAAGTTTGGCACGGGTTCATGGCATTCACCAAAGCTTGGCGATGCACGAAGGATGATCGGATCAGACCCCATATGGAAATGTTGGCCTTTGTCTTCTTGAGTTGCTCTAAAATCAGGTTTTCAGGTTGGGGACTGGAACTGGAGCCTGGGGTATCTTTGGCTAGGATTATGGGATTAGGCAGTCCTTTGGGAGGAGGAGATGGGTATTGTGTGGTGCTCAAGTCAGTGTTTAAGGCTTTCGGGTTAGTGGAAAACAATGCTCGAATTAAGATTTAAGGGCTTGAATGGGCATTGCCCCCGGTTTGGGTGCTTAGGTCAGGTTTAAGGCTTTTAGAAATTTAGTGATGCTCAGATCGGTGTTTGAGGCTTTTTGTAATTTGGTAGTGCTCAGGTCGGTGTTTGAGGCTTAAGGATAGTTTAGTAGCTCAGGTCAGTGTTTGAGGCTTAAGGATAACAAAGAGCAATGCTCGAGTCAAGATTCGAGGACTTGATCGGGCATTGCCCCCAGTTTGGGTGGTTAGGTTTTTTTTTAAGGCTTTTAGAAATTTAATGGTGCTCAGTTCGATGTTTGAGGCTTTTTATGATTTGGTAGTGGTCGGGTCGATGTTTGAGGCTTAAGGATATTTTGAGGTGCTCGGGTGAGGCTTTTGGGTATTTAATGTTGCTCAGGTTGATGTTTGAGGCTTTTAGGATATTTTGAGGTACTCGAGTGAGGCTTCTGGGTATTTAATGGTGCTCAGGTTGGTGTTTTTAAGGCTTTCGGGTGAATGGAAAGCAATGCTCAAATCAAGATTTGAGGGCTTGAACAGGCATTGCCCCCCGATTTGGGTGCTTAGGTCAGGTTTAAGGCTTTTAGAAATTCAGTGGTGTTCAGGTTGGTGTTTGAGGCTTTTTGTAATTTAGTAGTGCTCAAGTCAGTATTTAAGGCTTAAGGATAGTTTAGTAGCTCAGGTCAATGTTTAAGGCTTAAGGATAACAGAGATCAATGCTCGAGTCAAGATTTGAGGGCTTAACCAGGCATTGCCCCCGGTTTGGGTGCTTAGATCAGGTTTAAGGCTTTTAGAAATTTAGTGGTGCTCAGTTCGGTGTTTGAGGGATTTTGTAATTTTGTAGTGCTCATGTCGGTGTCTGAGGCTTAGGGAAAGTTTAATCGATCAGATCAGTGTTTGAGGCTTAAGGATAATAGATAGCAATGCTCGAATCAAGATTTGAGGGCTTGATCGGGCATTGTCCCCAGTTTGGGTGCCTAGGTCAGGTTTAAGGCTTTTTGTATTTTAGAGATGCTCATGTTAGTGTCTGAGGCTTTTGGTAATTTGGTAATGCTCAGGTCGGTGTTTGAGGCTCAAGGATATTTTGAGGTCCTCGAGTGAAGCTTTTGGGTATTTAATGGTGCTCAGATCAGTGTTTGAGGCTTTTAGGATATTTTGAGGTGCTTGGGTGAGGCTTCTAGATATTTAATGATGCTCAGGTCGTTGTTTGAGGCTTTTAGGATATAAAGGGTACTCAGGTCGGTGTTTGAGGCTTTTAGGATATAAAAGGGTACTCAGGTCAGTGTTTGAGGTTCATAATTCAGGTATATTTCCTCGGGTAGGAATGGTGTTTAGATTGATCACTGGATTGGTGTTTAAGTTTGACTACTGGTTGGTATATAGGTTGACCACTTGGTTAGTATATAGGTTGACCATTGGCTAGTATATAGGTTGACCACTAGGTTGGTATATAGGTTGACCACTGGGTTGGTGTTTAGGTTTACTTCTTAGTCCATAACAAGAAATGCTTGGATGCATGAATGTTATGCCCAAATGGTTTTATGATTTTCAGGTGCATATAATCCTAGAGATTGATTTTAGGGTTATTACATGCTTTTGGTGGATTGGTTTAAGGGTTCCATCTACTAGAGTTGGAATGTACCTCGTCATTTAACCATGTCGTATCCAATGGAATGATTGGTAAGAAAAACCCTGTACCCTACCGAAAGGATCAAAGGTACGCAGGATTGGGTGAGCAACTTTCTCGACCCAATGCAGCTCTAAGGAAGATTGCCCCTAAGTGATAATAGCAACTCAGTTTGCTTACTTCTAATGATGGGAAATGATCCCAAATGATGCATATGAATGCATGAAACCGTAATTTCTTAATTAGACCCAAACCGAAGATTCGAAGCCTACTAGGAAGTCCTCTTACTACGCATTTTTTAGTTTGAAAAAAATGTTTAAAGTCCCAAGCGGAGTCGCCAACTGTGCACGCCCAATCGAGCACCGAGAGAAAGGATGTCTGAATGACAAAGCCTTTTGATCCAGTCGACCCCATTGGTCAGTTCATCATGAAAACTGGGAGGAACTCCTTACGCTTCCTTTTTTATTTGTTTAGATTGATTGTTAAATTATGGCTCGATTTACCACTTAAGTGATGTCGGGTTGGCTCTTTGGAGCGCTTTGACTGTGTGGCACTTAAGTGATAAAGTCGCCATGATTAGTCTCTTCTTTAATCTTTGTTCTATTCTTTTGAAAGTTCTAAATTCCCACATTTCTAGTAATGCACTTATTCAGGGGGAGTTCTATTTTTTTCTGGAAGTTCTAATGTTGCTAGATTAGAAAATGTTTAGATTTAGAACTTCTATTTTGTTAGAATGAATAAATTTAAGGGGAGCACATGTTTTTATATATGATAAATTTATTGGTTTTGTCATCATAAAAAAGGGGGAGATTGTTGCCTTAAGGTAAATTTATCCTAAGATTTTGATGATTAAACAAACCAAATAAATTTAGTATTTTGTATTGCTAAAGTGAGTTTATGCAGGATTTTAATAATGAAATTATTAAAGAGTTCAAGCTCCTACAATTCAAAGATTTTTATTGAAGACCATGAAGACAAATGACGATATTTTTTGTGGTTAGTATTTTATTATGTTGTAGGAAATATAGTAGGATAGAGAGATAATTTTATTATAAGCATAAGATATCTTTTATCTCTTTTAAGATCATTTTTTGAAATACTTTTAATAAATATCATAGAGGGAAAAAGCCTTAATCATTGCTCTTCATGTTTATCGAAATGAAAAATGTTTTTGAGAAAAACATTTTTGGTGGCTATTAAATGAGTTTCTACAAAAGCCGTTCTATTTCTGACAGAGCTAACATTTTCTGTTGTAAAGCAACACAGTTTTCTAAAATAGCCTCTTCACCTCCAAGCTTTGTGTGTATGTATAAAAAGTGGTCTGACAGCCCTTTTAAATACAACTCATGCACTGCCTCTTTAACTTAAATGTCAGAAACACTCAATGCTCATTAAAGCAAAACCCCAACGTTATTTATAACGGGATTATCATCCCTTTTTGTGTAAAAACGTTTTCCTCTTTCAAAAATATTATTGGAAAGAGTAAGAGATCCATTCTCAGGTTACATATCATCCAAGCTCTTCTCAGTAATCCCCTTTATTTCTTTTCTTCTTAGTTCTTCCAGAAATATTTTTAAGAGAAAAAGAAATTTTGTAACAACTCTTTTGAAGAACAGTTCTGATCTTAATCTCTGTGTTCAAGTTTTTTTTCTGTTCTTCTTGTGCTTATAGTTTCATTTTTCTCTATCTATATAGATTCCTATAATCTATTGTAGGCTAGAGATTATCAAAGAAAAATAATTGTGTATAGCTTTGGTTGAAAGGTTGGTTGAAAGGCTATATTGTAAAAGATTATTAAGCAACCTTTATTTAGTGAGATTCTAATGTCTTAATTCTGAGTTTTCTGTTCTTTATAAAATAAAAGGGTAGAAGTCAACTAGAACCTTTGCAAATCTAATGGATAAAAGGTTAGATCTAGGTTTCTAATCTATTTGCTTGCAACGTTGGTTTGTCTCTTACCCTTTAAAAGAGATAACATAATGGAGGATCTCAAAATGAATCTTGGGGAGTGGATGGCGACGAGTTAGTGTTGAACCACTATAAATTTCTGTGTTATTCTTCTTTTAATTTCTGAAGTCTTGCTTAGTCATATTCTAATTACACATCTGTTTATATTTTCAGAAATGTAAAGTTGTTAGTTATTTTCTAATTGAAAAAGTTAAGGTTTATCTTGGTGGATCATTAGAATTCTAGATTTCTATACTGCAATTTCTCCAAGTTCTAATTTATCATATCATATTTAGAAGAAATCAGAAAATCTGAGTTATTATCAGTTTTCTAATATTTGATAAGCTTTGTGAGAAAGTTCTAATCGTGATAATTGTCTCTTACAAAGCTTTTCTAATTCCGCTGCTTTAGAATTCTGGCTTATGTTATAAAAGTTAAATTTTTAGAAAATTCAATTCATACCCTCTTGGGTTGTGGCATATAATATAGGAACCACACTAATGCTTTGTTTTTCACATAGAAGCGGAAATATCAAATTAACATCCCACGATTAAAACTTCAATTGAGGGAAATTTCACTTAATTGAGAGAGAAAGAGAAGAGAAGGATTTGTATTGCAGTCACAATAATGTTTTGTAGCCAATGTATCTAATTATCTATAAATCATAAACATCTACATATATTTATTTAAGAATAAGTTTAGAAAAGAAAAGTTTTTCAATTAAATTTCAAAAATTTTCAAAAGGCCTAATTATTAACTTTTACAAAAATATGCATCCAATCAAATTTAGAAAAATAAAAAAGAAAATCTTAAAAATTCCTCAAAAAATAAATACAATATTATACATAGAAAGAAGCTAACTAAGAGTCCATTATATCTAGTTCATCCAAATATTCACTTTAACCAAATCATGTAATTAAAGAAGGGCAAGGGGCTCCCTTTACTTTTCTTTTTGATCTAAGATCTGGCACTTAATTAACCTCTATCATCAATTAACATTCTTACTCTAACAGAAAAACAAATCCAAATAAACAAATGTTATTAAAAAAAATGAACTAAACATTATCAAGACAAAAATAGTACCTAAGTATATAACTTGCTTCCGTTATTAGTTGATTGAGAAGTTCTATAGTAGAATCTAAAACAAATTTCAACAATTGGAAGCGTTTAATCACAGCATTATAGGCAATTACTTTTATATGTTCAAAGATATGATCAATTTTCATGAATCCGTTATGGGCTTATATCCATTACAAAATCCAAACCAAGTATTAAAATAACTATTAAAAGGAGAATAATTAGACAAAAAATAAACAGTAAAAAAAAATATTTATGGGTGATAAAGTAATATACCTTGGTTGCCCTTCTCCTTTAAATCCAATGAAAATAAAATTCAAAGATAAAGTAACTGAAAGACAAATAGAATCTGCTTTCTAGTATACGAATTTAGTTTACTACAAAAAAAATGCCATTTTGCGACCGACCAATCGGTCGCAAAATGCCACAGATCGGTCGCTAATTTCGCTTAGCGACCGATCTGAGACCGATAGATATCGGTCGCAAAATACCTGGTCGCAACATTTTTTTATGAGCGACCGATCAAATTTGAATAATCGGTCACAATTTTTGGTCGTGGTTCATTTGGAAACTCTGTCGCAAATTTGGTCGCAGAAAAATCTGTCGCAATTTTTAAAATCGGTCGCAAAATGTAAATTTAAAATTTTAATTTTTGGTATCAAATCGGTCACAAAAGTGAAAAAAAATAAAAAAAATAAAATATTATTATGAAACCATAATTTTTCCACACCTGTGAAAATTAACATATATACATATATATCACACACGCAATTCAAGAACTATATAAAAATGTAATTTTTATTGTACTGAACAAAATCTTAAAACACAAATGTGTTTTCGCCCAATGAGATCCCCAAACCCCGGAAAGGACCTCGGAAAACTCTTTGCTTTTATTTGAATTTTATTGCTTTGGAAAATGGTGATAAAACCTTTTGGGAGTGCGGTGCCGATAAATCGGTCTTATAAAATATTTGAGTCGCCACCCATTATTTCGGCAATGGGACCGTTTCCAATTTTATTTTATAAAAGTGACTTCATTTAACTCGATTTTATTTAAGGCCAATTATTTGAATAAAACTGGTTAGGCGCACCGTGTGCGGTTCTAGGTAAGGGAATTGGGTACGTCGGCCCGTTGGAAACCGACGCCCGGAAAATCGGCCTCTTTTTACCTACAATTTCTAATTTATTTTTATTTTAGAAAATCCAATTTATTTAATTAAACCCAACCCGAATAAATCGAACCAAGTTCCTATGTGGAAAATTAATTAATCATCCCCAAATAGGTTCATTCATTGCATTCATCCATTCACAATCACATCCATCATCCACCCATAGCAAAAATAATTAAAAGACCCGCTCTTGCCTTATGGTTAAAGGCGGGCCACAAACCGGATTTAAAATACAACTTAAACAATATAAATAATAAATCCTAAAATCTCTAAATCATAGTAAATTAACTTGTTTGATTTGATTAGAACACAATCTGCCCATTATTGGTCATTTCTTGAATTAAAATTAAACATTTATTTAATGACATGAAATTAAAATAAAATAATAAAATAAAAAAAATATTCTGGAACCCTAGAACAGTTGCGTCACGTAGCTGTTCTGTGAAGAACAGTTGCGTGACGGAACTCCTAGCTGCGTGACGCATCTGTTCGTGACATTATCAAAATTTCCAGTTTCACCAATCATTTATTTAAACCATAATATTAAATAAAAACATAAAAACGAAATAAAAATTACCCCTACGAACAGTTCCGTCACGCAGGTGGTCCAGGCAAAGTCTACTCCTTTTGGACATGAACAGTTGCGTTACGCAGGTAGTAGCTATGTGACGCAGCTGCTCTGGTCCGTAACTACCTTTCAAACAACTCTTTTTACGTGTTCTTTTTATTAACAGATGTTTAATATAACTCAGAAACACTCAATAACAGGCAGAATGTTACTTAATCAAAACCAAATTAATCAAACACTAATAAAACAAGATATTTAACAAATAAATAACTAAAAAATAAAGAGGAGGGTTTAGATAGTTACCTAACCCTCAGATTCGAGGGTTGCATACGGTTTAGATGATTTAGGGATAGAGCTTCACGATCCCAGAAGTGTTTAGTACCAAGTTTTAACAATAAAAACTTTTCTTTTCTTCTTTTCTCTCTTTTTCTCTTTTTATGACTTTTTGTTTTGTATTTTTAATCTATTATCTCTAATGGCTTGATCTTCTTCAAGGTAACTCACTGGAGTTCCTGGAGAAAACCCTAGCCGCACTAAACTCTTAAAATCTCTAAGTCCAAAAATCCCAAGTCTAGAGAGAAAAAGTCCCGTTTAAAACACAAAAAGTTGTATTTATATGGGTAGGGCAACAGAACAGAGTTGCGTCACGCAACTAACAGCTGCGTGATGGACCCGCGAGCTGCGTGACGCAGCTTACTTTTCGTACAATTGCCGCGTATCCATACAAACAGTGCAGACCGTTACATGGGCCTGTCCAAAAGACGTCACCCTGGTCAGAGTTGCGTGACGCAACTACTAGTGCCGTCACGCAAGTGATAGCTGCGTGACGCAACCCTAGCCCAGGTTAGACTCCTTGAACCGGTTTAAATCAAATCTTGGTTAAAAACACTTCTGGTTGACCCTGATTCCCTATTCCGCATCCTTATATCCTCATTGGGTTAGGCGGGGGCATAAAAACACGCATCAACAGTTTGCCCCCCCACTTTATCATTAATTGTATAAACGATTAATGTTAAAGTGGTCCATTGACGCGCCTTCAGTTTGGCAATCATCCTCAAAGGTCGGTTTGATCGGCTTGGAAAGATGTTGAGTTGACTTGATCATCTGGCCACCTACTCAGCTCGGTTTGATCGGCTTTCGTGGGCTCCAGTCAGATCAGTAATGATATCCAAAATTTGCTTTGATGAAGATACCATTCGAGGCTCGGTTTGATCGGCTCGAAAGGTTTTGCCCTGGTCAACTTCGCAATTCACCATCATTGACCGAGAAGAGAGTTCAAACAGCTTCGTAATACACCATCACTGTGTGAGAGGTTGAAATTGTCCTGATCAGCTTCGCAATACACCATCACTAATCGAGAAAAATGATCTGAATAGCTTCGTAATACACCATCACTATTCAGTAGGACCTATCGGCTTCGAAAAACCATCACCGGTTGACCTGAAAAACTGTTCACAAGAAAAAGAGCAATATCTGTGTACAAACAGACCTTGCCTTTTGTTAGAAAAAATGTTGGGACGTCACATGCCCCCATGCATTTAATTATAAAATAAAGGATTTGCATCAGGGCAAAAGATTATACTTTTGCCCCCAGTCCGGAATTCCGACCTAGGACAAAAAATATTAGCTTTTTAGGCATACTTTTCAAATTTTGGTTTAATAATTTTGCAAAAATTTAGCAAAAATTTAGGCTAGAAAAATTTTGAGTCTGAATTTTCAGGTATACCCTTCCTGATGCAGTGTTTGAAAGAAAACTTACCTAAGGGTAATCTGGGCAATTTGATGCTCTTGCCCCCTGTGCAGTGAGTAGTCAAAATTGCTGAAGTGTACGAGCCACATACCGCCGTCAAATTGCTTAAGCGGGCCATTACAGGCTTTAGATGGGCCGTGAGGGCTTGAGAAAGGTTGATGGGCCCATACCTCTTTTGGGCTTGAAGGGATGGGTTTAGGCCCGGTGCTTACTATAAGTAAGTTTCTTCTTAACCATTTCATTTTCACTTATCTCAAACCCTTAAGCTAACTGCAAATTCTCTGAACCTTCAACCAACCAAAATGTCTCAGCTTCCTGAAATCCCTGCTTCTGCCTACACGCCAGAGATGGAAACCTTGGGGCCGATCCCGGATATTCCGACCTTTGAGGGTGAGCCGGTACCGGTCAGCCAGAATCTGCTGACTTCTGGGACGCGACCACTGTAGCTCCTCCCATTGCCGGGCACCGAATTCCCAGTCCGCTACGAGACTACCCGGATGCGCGGTTTTCAGACCGAGGTAAGTAAAATTTTTCTTCTTCTTTTTTGCTTTTGATTCGTAATGTGAGTAATTCTATTGAAATTTTAGTCTGTACATGCGTCGGTAGTTGCGCCACGCAGGCAAGAGTTGAATGACGCAACTGTTCGAGGCGTCAGAGAACCCTAGCTTTCCTGAACTTAGGATTTCACCTTTTGCATGCGTTAAAGGCTTGAATTGTTGATGCCATCTTCCTTGCGACCTATTTTTGCCCTGAAAAATGCATAGAAATAATGCAAACATAATGAAATTGAACATAATTTGGATTCTGCGTACCTTCGACAGTTGCGTCACGCAACTGTTCTGTGGAAGAACAGTCCCGTGACGCGACTGTTCATCAACAAGGCAAGGCCTTGGATAGTTGCGTGACGCAGCTGTTGAGATGCATGGCATAGCTGTGGGGGTGCGTGGCGCATCTGTTCTTAGGGCGCCATATTTTGAATAGTTGCGTGGCGCAGCTGTTGAGGTGCGTGGCCCAGCTACTCAGGTGCGTGACGGAGCTGTTCTTCAAGGTGCGCAACTTGGGCAAGCTGCGTGATGCAGCTGTGTAGACGCGTGACGCAGCTATGTAGATGCGTGACGCAGCTACGGTTTGGTCCGAGGCTTGAATTTTTAATTTTTCCTGCTATGGAACAAAAATAAATAATTGTCAGTCTAATGCTTATTTAAATTAAAATTTTTCTTACACAGGTTGATCTGGGCAAGGCCCGCGCTGGCGGATCGTCCACTGATGCATCGGCGTTCTGGGATCTGCTAGACCCGCCTATGAGCGCTCGGCTTGTCGCTGCCGACTTCGGCGACTACGCTGCGGGGCTCCGCCGCACACAGCCTCGCTTTCCACCCGCTATGCGCTACGCACTGATGGAGCGGTGGAATGACTGCACCCACACGTTCATGTTCGGATTCGGCGAGATGATGCTTACACCGGTTGACTATGCTGCTATCACTGATCTTCGGTTTGCTGGTCCAGTCGCCCCCCTGGACGCTCGGTACCAGATCGCTACGCTAGGAGCTCAGTTGGTCCGCTCTCTGCTCGGTGTGACCAACCAGACCCGGTACATTGCACAGGGATACGTATCATATGAGGTCGTCTATCGCTTCTAGGCCGAGAGGATCAGGACGAGGCTGGCGACATGGAGAGAGTTGCCAGTGGAGGCCCGGCCTGCTGCCTCGGCTTATACTCGAGAGGAGAGGGACCAGGCCGCTCGGTCCTTTCTCTTCTATATCATCTCATCTCAGCTACTATGCACCTCCCAGAATAAGGGAGATCCGACGGTGATAGTATGCTTGAGGGACCTGGGCCAGGTCGGGTCCTTCAACTGGACCACTCTTGCTTTGGCTCACCTCTATCACGGTCTTGATGTATGGACCCGTGGTAGTGGTGAGTCAAATTGGCAGTTCATTCGGCCATTGGAGGTAAAATTCTTATTCTTTTCACCTTCTTCCTTTGTCATTTTATTTTTTAACTGTTCAACTGTATACTGAATTGCTTGTGATCTGTACTGCATGTGTGGGCCTATGAGTATCGCATCTACCCAGGCGGTCCGAGCGGTGACACTCCCACTGATTCTCGGCGGATCCCTCGGTATTTGGCGCACTGCCATCATACCTATGCCAGTACCGAGGATCCCGAGTACTGGAGGAGCTTCCTTAATGATAGGGCGCTGTCCGATGTAAGTACCAGAATCTTCTGAACAACTTAGCGTTGTTTTTATTCTTACTGTGCAGTCACTGATTCTTCTGTCTTACAGCTGTTTCTGACTCCTTGGGAGGGAGAAGCCTGGAGGACCTATCCGGGTCGCGAGGTGGCAGAGCTATATACTCGATCTAGACTCCTTCTACAGGGGTACTAGCTTGACCGGTACTACTTGGGGGAGAGAGTCCGCGATATCCAGGCGGCCTCGGCACAGCGGCGAGTGCCTCATGCTCCTCCTCGCCATATGCGCTTGCTGGAGGGCTTGACTGTGGAGGATCAGGAGGAGGAGTATGAGGGCTCTGCTGCTGATAGCTTCCTGTCGGCTGGCGACTATGCTACCTACTTCTCCACCGGTATGCAGGCTCGGCTACCAGAGGTCCTTGAGTACACCCAGCTGACTCTCTTATCTTCACTCTGACTCATTTTTCTTCAACTGTTTAACCAAATGACTAAATATCTTCCTCTATGACTCGTTGCAGGAGCGGAAGAAGCATAAGACAGCGGCCCATTACAGAGCAGAGGCTACGGCTGCGGCTGCTGTGAATACTCAAATTTTGAGGCTCAAAAAGCCAGTTTTCCCAGACTGCAAACAGTCCGGCCGGACCAGAGGCCATTTTGGGAATTTACCGGAAGTATGCCAATATGGTACTTAAAACGTCCGGGACATCGCGGGGATCGCGGAACTGGTCCCGGAATATTTTTTGGAGGTCCGAAACTCCCGAAAAAGCCTCCGGAACGTAAAACTAGAAAGTCCGCCGGCGCAGCCGCCAGCGACAGCGGCTGCGCCCGCCCTTCACGGAGGCAGCAGCCGCCCTCACCGGCGGCAGCAGCGGCGGCCGCCCTCCTCGGCGGGAGCTGCCGCCGGCCACGGCGGCATCCCCAGCCTTCCCCGACGGCAGCGGCCGCCGTCCCCGGCGGCAGCCTTCCCCGACGGCAGCGGCCGCCGTCCCCGGCGGCAGCTGCCGCCCTCCAACCCAATTTTTGCCTATAAATATTGTCCCCGGCACTCCGTTTTGAGGCACTCAGTCTGTGTTGACGGACGCTCCTTCTCCCCTACGCTCCTTGCGATTCTTTACTGCTTTTCTGCATTTTAATTTAGCTTTATTGCTTTCTTGCTTTGTTAATTGGTCACTAAAGTTGAATTAATTAATATTCCCTTAACGAGGAGCTTAACCTGAAGCTAAGAAGTGGTCGTCGATTAAATCAGGTACATAAACTAAACTCTGCCTATTTAGTTTTAGCACTTCATGCATGCTTCTCTTCTACTCCTAATTCTACAACTGCATAAATGCATTCATGTCATCATTAGGCAAATAAACTGCCTCAATTAAATAAATTTTAGGCTAAAATGCCCGGTTAATTAATAATCGTGGTATTAAAAGCCAAAATCCGACAATATTATCTAAAGCCTAGTTAATCAATAGCTATGGTGATCGCCTCTATTTCGAATAATTCGGCTTAAGTCCAATTAATCAATAATTGTGGCTAAATGGCCTTAATTAAACACGCTTTCTTGGCAACAAATTGCCTACATTGCAATTCAACTGATCTTTTTTGGCAAACCAATTGCTTATAAGTGAGGTTAATCTTTTTTTTCAGCTACAAATCGCTTAAAACAAAGTCTTGGCAAAAGCCTTTAATTAATCAATCTTTTGGCAAAGCCTTAAAACCAACCAATTTTGGCGACAATCGCCCAGTCAACACTTTTGGCAAGCAAATTGCCTAAATCAACTCATTTTGGCTAAAAGCCTTCAAATAATCAATTTTGGCGACAATCGCCTAAATCACATCAATTTTTGGCAACAAATTGCCTAAATCAACTCATTTTGGCTAAAAGCCTTCAAATAATCAATTTTGGCAACAAATTGCCTAAATCACATCAACTTTTGGCAACAAATTGCCTAAATCAATCTTCTTGGCTAAAAGCCTAAAATCAACACTTTTGGCAACAAATGCCTAAAACAACAAATCAATCAAGCTTTGGCAAAATGCCTAAACAAAATGCACGAAGCATATACACACTCATGCATTAAGCATACCCATTCAAAGCCCTTTAAAAAAGGCCTATTGAACTACGTTGACTTTGATCCTCCATTCAAACGGAAGTACGTAGGCATGTTCGGGATTTAACCCCGAGCGGCAAGTCGAAATCACTTAAACATTTCATTGGTCCAATTACATCATTCATCTTGCAAAGCATTCATTTTTTTTGGTTAGTTCATCAACATGACATAGTCTCGGGATCCACCTCGGGTTCGAAGATTGTGCCTTAGACATTGGGATAATTAATCTAATAGTTAGATTAATTAAAATTGGAGTCACTTAGGGTTTTTTCCTAGTTTACCCTAAAATAATTAAACAAGGTGGCGACTCATACATTCACGTGCATTTCTGCCCTTAGTCATATGCATTTACATGCCTAGGTGATATTTGGGGTAGGGGTTCACAGTTTGGCGACTCCGCTAGGGACTTATGTAATCATTTTGCACAAAGTGGACTACAATTGTTGTGTAAACTAACCTGCCCTTCACAGGGTATTATTTTACTATGCTTTGTTTTGCAGGGTACCCTAGCAAAGATTAAGTGTTCTTTCTTTAAGAATGCTTAATAAGGAGAATTTGGACCTAATTGAATTTTACTTTAAATCATTTAAATTTGTTTATTTATTTGCACGAATTGATAATCTTTTTCTCCATTGCATAAAAAATGAATTTCAAATGAATTTCTTCTCTCTCTGTTCAAACTTATGAGTCTGGATAGCAAGTAGCGCTGATCGGCAGGTCTCTTTGATTATGTCGACGGATAGCCAAAGCGTCCTCCCTATTACTGCAAACCATCCCTAATCCTTTTGGGGGTGGCCCATGAGTATGCGTACTGTTGGACCCACGCAAAACTCTTTGTTTCACATGTGGTTAGGTATATCCTTACTCAAGGTTCAAGGGTCCCTTAATAAGCCAATTCTCTATTTGTGTCATATCCTATAGAACCTATCCTTTAGGGCTGTATGCACCCAATGATGCTGAATCATTCTATTAAAAATGAATTATGTTGTGATGTTGTGCGCATTCACGCATTCATCCCATACTTCACAAAAAACTCTTTGTTTCACATGTGGTTAGGTATATCCTTACTCAAGGTTCAAGGGTCCCTTAATAAGCCAATTCTCTATTTGTGTCATATCCTATAGAACCTATCCTTTAGGGCTGTATGCACCCAATGATGCTGAATCATTCTATTAAAAATGAATTATGTTGTGATGTTGTGCGCATTCACGCATTCATCCCATACTTCACAAAAAAAAAGGGGTTTGGAAAATGATAAAAAAGAGAATCTTAAAAAAAAAAAAAAAACATTCCATTTCAAAGCTGGAAAATTACATTTTGGTCCCTGAGACCTGAAAAATTACATTTTGGTCCCTAAGACCTGGAAAATTACATTTTGGTGCTTAGGCCCAAAAATTCACATTTTGGCCCCTTAAGGCCCCAAAAAAAAATTTTTTTTGAGAACTTAGGGCCTTTCGAAAAGTCGAGGTGTCCAGCCCTAAGCACTCTACCTTACATATCACATCCCATTGGGTCCTATCCTAGGTGTCCTAGCATACCAACTTTATCCTACCACACCGGGTCAAACCGTCCCATCTCATGGGGTCAAGTCATTCTTCCTTATACCAACACTACCCTACATTGTTTGGTCATACCACCCCACATCACAAGGGTCAAATCCAAATACCTTACCCATACACTACCCTACCTCACACTATCTCACATACCCTATGAAAACACCTTATATAGGATAGTCTAATCGTTTTGACTATGTCCTTTCACAGGTACCCCTCCAAAGACCACCTGTACCCGAAACACCAACTGAGCTCTCACCCACAAGTCCAACAACCCCGACTGCACCAATGGCATCGCTTACTGACATCCAAAACCTCATTGAACAACAAGAGGCCAGAATGGAGGCCAGAATGAATGAGGCATTGGCTGCCCAAAGGACTGCCCTAATAGCTGAACTAGGTGGTGGTAATGGAAATGGGGCTTCCGCTGGGGGAAGTGGTCCTTCTACCTCCAATCAGGGTCCTGCTGCTGAACCGACAAACCCTGCCCTTAACCTGGACGACATGCCCTCCAGAACTGCTTCTGAGTTGGAAGCTCAGAAAATAAGAGAGAAACTAGAACTCCTAGAAAGGTCTATTACTGCCCTCAAGACATACAAGGAAGTGGTGGACATGGACTCCTTGTCCTTGTTTCCCGAAGCAAGACTGCCCACAAAGTTCCAAATGCCTAACATGGACAAGTTTGACGGAACCACTTGTCCCAAAACGCACCTGAAAATGTATGTGGGTGCCCTCAACCCGTTTGGCCTGAACAGCGAGCTCCTTGCTCAGTTGTTTCAGCAATCTTTGACTGGTGCTGCATTAAGATGGTTTGTAAGCTTGGATCGTTCCAAAATGAAGAATTGGGAGGACATATCCAATGCTTTCAACACGTAGTACCATTATAATATCGAAGTGGATGTTACCCGGAGGGAGCTGGAAACCACTAAACAAAAGAACAATGAGCCCTTCTCCTCGTTCCTTTCGAGGTGGAGAGCCAAAGCTGCTCAAATGATCAACGGACCCTCTGAGTAGGAACAAGTTGACATAATAATCAAGAATTTACTGCCTGTCTACCAGTCACAGCTTCAAACACAGTACTTGCCTACGTTCCAATCGCTCATTGCAACTGCAACTAAGGTGGAAGACTTAATCCAGTTGGGTCAACTCAAAGAAGACTCATACAAGAAGCAGAATCATGCTGGGTCCAGTGAGACAAATGAAATAGCCAGTATAATCTCCACGAATCCTTTACGTGTTGGGAATTTGGGAAACAATCAGCTAAGGAGGCAATATACTGATCTCGGCATGCCAATCCTTTTGGTGTTCCGAGAAGCAGTGAAAGCAAATTTACTGAAGCCCTTAGAAGCAAGGCCATTACCAAACCCCCTGCCCCGGAATTTCAAAGCAAATGAATACTGTGAGTACCATCAAGGACATGGGCATAAGACCGAATCATGCTGGACTTTGAAAAACCGTCTACAAGACCTGGTTGACAATGGGTCTATCATCCCCAAGAGCAAGCTGAACATCAACCAATCCCTTGCCTAACCATGGGATTAATGCAAAAAAAATTGATGAACAAGAATCGTTCGATCCTTTCGAACTTTTCTTAGAAATGAATGAAGTTTGTGTCTGAGAAGGTTGAGATGAAACCTCCAAAAGAACAAAGGAATTGTTCAAGACCAACAACAACCTGTCTGATCGATTTAAGCATCGAGAAGAACAAAGTCACTATAGTCAATCCAATCCTAGTCCATCACAGTCCACCTAGAGTCTATCTTTTAGGGTCTAGTTTTTTTTCTTTTCATTTTCATTCCCATTCAAGTTTTCATTCAATTCAAATTTGTAAATCTAAGTGTCTTTTGTACACAAATTTTGTCTTATCAATAAAAAGGGATCAGTTTAAGTTCCAATCATGTTTATACTCTTTCCCTACCATTTCTTGTGAAAGCAAAAAAATAAATAAATAAAAAAATAATAAAAAATTAAAAAAAAATGATGATAAAAAAAAGATAATAAAAATTGGCAAAGAAAAATGCATTCATCTGCTCTGCATCAATCAAAACTGGGGGCATCCTAAGAAGCACCATTAAAGGGGAAGTTTTGACGGGTAATCATGGAAAGGATCCAGCAAAGGGTACGCAAGACTTCAAACAGTACCTGTGAACCCCTCCCCCAAATATCATAGGCATATGAATGCATATGACTAAGGGCAGAAATGCACGTGAATGTATGAGTCGCCAACTTGTTTAATTATTTTAGGGTAAACTAGGAAAAAACCCTAAGTTGCTCCAATTTTAATTAACCTAATTACTAGATTAATTATCCCAATGTTTAAGGCATGGTCTATGAACCCGAGGTGGATCCCGAGACTATGTCATGTTGATGAACTAACCTGAGTGAATGCTTTGCAGGGTGAATGACCAAATGAAATGTTTGAATGATTTCGACTTGCCGCTCGGGGTTAAATCCCAAACGTACCTATGTACTTCCATTTGAATGGAAGATCAAAGTCAATGTAGTTCGATAGGCCTTTTTAAAAAGGCTTTGAATGGGTATGCTTTATGCATGAGTGTGTGTATGCTTCGTGCATTTTGTTTAGGCATTTTGCCAAAGAATTGATTGATTTGATTAGGCGTTTGTTGCCAAAAGGAAGTGTTTGATTGGGCTTATTGTTGGCAAAAATGGATTAAGGCTTTTAGCCAAAGAGTTTTGTGATTTAGGCAATTTGTTTGCCAAAAGATTGGTTTATTCAAAGGCTTTTAGCCAAAAAGGTGTAGATTGAAGGCTTCTAGCCAAAAGTGTTGATTTAGGCAATTTGTTTGCCAAGAGTGTTGATTGGGCGATTGTCGCCAAAATTGATTTATTCGAAGGCTTTTAGCCAAAATGAGTTGATTTAGGCAATTTGTTGCCGAAAATGGATTGATTGGGCGTTTGTCGCCAAAATGCTTGATTTTAAGGCTTTTAGCCAAAAGTGATTATTTGAAGGCTTTTTAGCCAAAATTTCGATTTAAGCGATTTGTCGCTTAAAAAAGATTAATCTACTTATAGGCAATTTGTTTGCCAAAAGAGATCAATTGAATTGCAATGTAGGCAATTTATTGCCAAAGAAAAACGTGTTTTATCAAGGCTATTTAACCACAATTATTGATTAATTGGACTTAAGCCGGATTTGTTTGAAATAAAGGCAATTTCACCATAGTTATTGATTAACTAGGCTTTTTTGGCCAATATTGTCGGATTTTAGGCTTTAATACCTCGATTATTGATTAACCGGGCATGTTAGCCTGACCTTAATTAATTGAGGCAATTTATTTGCCAAATTGATGATGTGAATGCACTTATGCAGTTGTAGAGTTTAGGAGTAGAAGAGAAGCATGCATGAAGTGCTAAAATTAAATAGGCAGAGTTTAGTTTATGTACCTGATTTAATCGACGGCCACTTCTTAACTCCAGGTTAAGCTCCTCGTTAAGGGAATATTAATTAATTCAAATTTAGTGACCAATTAACAAAGTAAGAAAGCAATAAAGCTAAACTAAAAATTGCAGAAAAGCAGTAAAGAATCGCAAGGAGCGTAAGGGAGAAGGAGCGTCCGTCAACACAGACCGAGTGCCTCAAACTGAGTGCCGGGGACGATATTTATAGGCAAAATCGGATTGTTTTGGTGGCCTAGTTCGCCGTGTCCGGCGGCCTGCAAGTTGTCAAAAATGGGTCAACTGCAAGCTCTCCGTTAAATTCAAGCCCATCAAGGGTAGATGCCAAATCATTTCAGCCATAAGGACAAAGACTAAGCAGCTACTCACATTTTGAAAAAGCAAGTTAAAAGAAGCAGTCATTTCCACAAATTGGATGTCAACAAATACCTTGAAAATCAAGCGCCAGGCATGGCACAAGTACAAGTGTCCTTATAAACAAGGATCATTTCTCAAAACAAGGAAAAGGAAGAGTCTCCTCAAAATTCCTTATGGAGAGGAGAACCATTGAGGAAATAAGTTTCAAATTCAAAGGAAGATAAAGTTCAAGAAAAGGAATCAAATTAACCTCAAGAATTCAAACATGGCGAAGCCACAAACTCAAAGCATAAAAGCTTCTTCAACACTCAAGCCACTCAAGTTACCACCACAACGTGGGTATTCAAAACTCTTTGTGATGAATACAAGTCATATTTCAGTCAACCAGTGATAAAACCACTACAACAACAGAGTCAGATTCGCCTAGGGTCATCACTATCATACGAACTCGAGTCAATAAGTTGATTCAACATCATCAAAGTCGGGAATGAATCTCGTAAAGACATCAAGCTGGGAAGGAATCCCGCGAAGAAATCAAGTCAGAAATGAATTCTGCATCAACATCAAGTTGGGAAGGAATCCCACAAAGACATCCAGTTGGGAATGAATCCCGCAAAGACATCAAGCCGGGAAGGAATCCCGTAGAGAAATCAAGTCAGAAATGAATTCTGTATCAACATCAAGTCGGGAAGGAATCCCGCAAAGACATCCAGTCGGGAAGGAATCCCTCAAAGACATCAAGCCGGGAAGAAATCCCGCGAAGAAATCAAGTCAGAAATGAATTCTGTATTAATATCAAGTCGGGAAGGAATCCCGAAGAAATCAAATCGGAAATGAATTCCACAATCAGCATTAAGTCAGAATTGAATTTTGCCCCAACAGCAAGTCGAAAATAAATTCCGCACCAAGATGGAAAGGAATTCTGCACTAACATCAAGTCGGAGATGAATTCCGCACCAGCCGAGCACGAAGTTTTCATCCCAGAAGGAACTACGAAAGACCTGATTCTCCCCATCCCCCAAAGAGTTCTTGGAGATACGTAGGCAGCCGCAAAGGCGCGGTCACAAACATAAGTTTGCGTCATAAATAGCATTGTCTCTTTGCCAATATAAAAAATAAAAAATAAATAAAAAAAGAGAAGAAAAGAAAAATAAGAGCTGGAGTTGAAAACCGAAAAGGACGGCTTCAGGCAAGAATTGAGCCCGCTAGGCTGAAAACCCGAAAGGGTGGTCTAGGCAAAAGTTAGGGCAAAGAGCCTGCTAGAGTCGAAAACCCGAAAGGGCGGCTACTGGGCAAAAGTTAAGGCAAAAAAAAAAATCCCTTTCAAAGGTCTCCTTGGGAGTATATAAATCATTTTTTCCATGAATCACTGAGTTCCTTCGAGTCAAAATTCGCTACAAGAAAAATTTGAGTCTCTAAATCGAGTCTCCAATGAGTCTCTAAAATCAAGTCTCCATCACCAGTGGTCATTCCACAACGAGTCACAAAAATCGAGTCATTCTCAAAAGTTCGTTTTGAAAGCGTCACTCTTTGAGTCATTCCTCAAAAAAAAGAGAGAGAGGAAAATGTCAATTCAATCCCCGGGGTTTCCAAAACAACCCTAAAAAATGTCAAACATAATCATTGAGAGGTAATTCTTTAATACCTCGTCTCCACTCGGACCATCGTTTCTTCGATCCTTTCAGACGAGCGATGTCATCCACATTGTCCGTTTCCTCGAGTCATATAAGTGGCTTTGTTCTCTTTGATTCCTCAACTGATTGGACAAGTACAACACCAATGTTTTGAAGTATTCCATGGTCAGCACCATTCTGGGGGCAAGAAGTGATAAGAACCTTCACCATTCTCCCATCACAGAAGTAATCACGGAATTTTTAGTCTTTCATTAAGAAGAAATTCTATTTCAGCTAATAAGGGCATCAATTCTCTCAAGCAGGGGGCAAAATCCTCCAAGTTGGATCAGGGGCAAGTGTTATAAAAAAAAAAATACACAACCCAGGGTAAAACCCAACCATCGTCAATCTCTTTTACACAAACCCAGGGTAGAACCCGGTTAATGGTTAACCTTTTTTTACATAAAACCTAGGGTAAAACCCTAACCAATAACCAACCATTTTTCACCCAAAACTAAGCCATTTGATCATTTCGACTTTAGGTGGACCCTTGGTTCTCAAAGAAAAAACAAAAATAAAACAAATCTCTTTTCAAGCCCTCATTAAGAGGCAAAACATCTTTTCAAGTCCTCTAAGAGGCAAAATCTCTTTTCAAACCCTCATTAAGAGGCAAAACATCTTTTCAAGTCCTCTAAGAGGCAAAATCTCTGTTCAAGCCCTCATTAAGAGGCAAAACATCTTTTCAAGTCCTCTAAGAGGCAAAATCTCTTTTCAAGTCCTCAAAGAGGCAAAAACATCTTTAAGTTGCAAACATAAATCCATGCATTTGATCATTTCATTTTAAAGGAAAAAAACCAACGGCGGGGTTTCCTCTTCTGCCCATCCTCAAAATTTGCTCCTTCAGACAGCCACTGGCTCTCATAAATCATTTTTATGATAGCCAGTGGGGGGCAACTGTGAATACTCAAATTTTGAGGCTCAAAAAGCCAGTTTTCCCGGACTGCAAACAGTCCGGCCGGACCAGAGGCCATTTTGGAAATTTACCGGAAGTATGCCAATATGGTACTTAAAACGTCTGGGACGTCGCGGGGATCGCGGAACTGGTCCTGGAATATTTTTTGGAGGTCCGGAACTCCCGGAAAAGCCTCCGGAACGTAAAACTAGAAAGTCCACCGGCGCCGCCCTTCACGGCGGCGACAGCGGCTGCGGCCGCCCTTCACGGCGGCAGCGGCCGCCCTCCACGGCGACAGTCGCCGCCTTCCCCGGCGACAGAGGCCGCTGGTCATTTGCCGCCCTCCAACCCGATTTTTGCCTATAAATATTATCCCCGGCACTCCGTTTTGAGGCACTCAGTCTGTGTTGACGGACGCTCCTTCTCCCCTACGCTCCTTGCGATTCTTTACTGCTTTTCTGCATTTTAATTTAGCTTTATTGCTTTCTTGCTTTGTTAATTGGTCACTAAAGTTGAATTAATTAATATTCCCTTAACGAGGAGCTTAACCTGGAGCTAAGAAGTGGCCGTCGATTAAATCAAGTACATAAACTAAACTCTGCCTATTTAGTTTAGCACTTCATGCATGCTTCTCTTCTACTCCTAATTCTACAACTGCATAAATGCATTCATGTCATCATTAGGCAAATAAACTGCCTCAATTAAATAAATTTTAGGCTAAAATGCCCGGTTAATTAATAATCGTGGTATTAAAAGCCAAAATCCGACAATATTGGCTAAAGCCTAGTTAATCAATAGCTATGGTGATCGCCTCTATTTCGAATAATTCGGCTTAAGTCCAATTAATCAATAATTGTGGCTAAATGGCCTTAATTAAACACGCTTTCTTGGCAACAAATTGCTTACATTGCAATTCAACTGATCTTTTTTGGCAAACCAATTGCTTATAAGTGAGGTTAATCTTTTTTTTCAGCAACAAATCGCTTAAAACAAAGTCTTGGCAAAAGCCTTTAATTAATCAATCTTTTGGCAAAGCCTTAAAACT
Source organism: Jatropha curcas (assembly GCF_041381405.1). Classification (NCBI taxonomy): domain Eukaryota; kingdom Viridiplantae; phylum Streptophyta; class Magnoliopsida; order Malpighiales; family Euphorbiaceae; genus Jatropha; species Jatropha curcas. The sequence goes on along the minus strand of NC_143158.1, from coordinate 13,688,566 downwards.
AACCAATTTTGGCGACAATCGCCCAATCAACACTTTTGGCAAGCAAATTGCCTAAATCAACTCATTTTGGCTAAAAGCCTTCAAATAATCAATTTTGGCGACAATCGCCTAAATCACATCAATATTTGGCAACAAATTGCCTAAATCAACTCATTTTGGCTAAAAGCCTTCAAATAATCAATTTTGGCAACAAATTGCCTAAATCACATCAACTTTTGGCAACAAATTGCCTAAATCAATCTTCTTGGCTAAAAGCCTAAAATCAACACTTTTGGCAACAAATGCCTAAAACAACAAATCAATCAAGCTTTGGCAAAATGCCTAAACAAAATGCACGAAGCATACACATTCAAAGCCCTTTAAAAAAGGCCTATCGAACTACGTTGACTTTGATCCTCCATTCAAACGGAAGTACGTAGGCACGTTCGGGATTTAACCCCGAGCGGCAAGTCGAAATCACTTAAACATTTCATTGGTCCAATTACTTCATTCATCTTGCAAAGCATTCATTTTTTTTTGGTTAGTTCATCAACATGACATAGTCTCGGGATCCACCTCGGGTTCGAAGATTGTGCCTTAGACATTGGGATAATTAATCTAATAGTTAGATTAATTAAAATTGGAGTCACTTAGGGTTTTTTCCTAGTTTACCCTAAAATAATTAAACAAGGTGGCGACTCATACATTCACGTGCATTTCTGCCCTTAGTCATATGCATTTACATGCCTAGGTGATATTTGGGGTAGGGGTTCACAGTTGCTGCTCTGGCTGGACTGGCAGGAGCTGTACTGGGTGATGTCCCATTCCCGCCTGGCATGGAGGTGGTACTGGATCCTGGTCTGGGCCTGGGGTCGAGCATCATCATACCTGCTGACCTCAGGCAGGCTCCTCCACTACTGCAGCTGGATCCTGAGCATGCCACACACGTGAGTAGTAAAACGAATTCACTAAGTAAGAGACACTTTACCTGAGTAAGTCTTTATTGAACATCTTCCTGTGTTTGCAGGTGCCTGCTCAGAGATACCTGGAGATTTACTAGAGATTTGGCTTTGCTCGGTCTTTCATCGCCCAGCTCTATTCTGAGCGGCACGAGAGGGTATGAATCCTATACACTCTCAACTTTTTGCTTCTTATTCTTTGCAGACCTTTCTTATATATGTCTGCTTTTGCAGGATATGGAGATCGGGAGATTGCAGAGGCACCAGTCTCGCCAGTCCGGTGCTGTGGCCTGACTCCAGATGGAGGTGGATCGGCTTCGGACGAGGCTAGAGGTGGAGGGTATCCCGCTAGACTTCTCCGAGGAGGACGATGATGGTTCCTCTTCTGATGACGCACCACCGTCTCCACCCCCTCAGGCGGCTGCTGGTCCGAGCCGGAGGCGTCTGTAGCCCTGCCTCTATATTTCAGCTATTTTTTGAACTTTTTGTAGTTTATAGGATTGATGTACATTTTTATTAATTCTATGATATTATTTACATTTTTTTACAGTATTTTGGTTTTATTGCAGTATCATTAGTATGTTTATTTCTTTCAATTTGTGAAATCCAATTCCTGCATAAACAAAATACAAAGACAAAAAACACACAACAGTAGTGTCCCACTTATTCACAAGGGTGGTCCCACTTTATTAGTAGTCAATGAACCAATTTATTGTTAAAGAATAAATGAAATGAAATAAAATAAAAACAACATAAGTGACTTAAAATGAAACACGGCAAAATTGTTCAGAAACAGAAGTGGATCGTAGTACTTACCTGACAGGGCGGTTAATGCAATCATAAAGACTCAACCTCCTTATTGCACAAACGATCCTTCTTATTAATGCAGGTTTAAATGTCCACCAACCGGAGCGATCTATACATAAATGCCCTTTCACCCACCATTGACAGTAAATATCAGATCAAATAATGATGGTGCTTCGTTCACCCAACTCTTTACCCTTCTATAAATGGAGGCTTCACTTTACATCTTCTTCACTTCCAACACTCAAAACAAATCCGTTTCTTAGATAATCCTTTTCCATGGCCTTCCGAAACCAAGTTTCATCCTTCGTCCAATCCATCCCTGACGACCTATGGCAGATTCCCCCTATGGACCAACTTGCCTGGCTGAAATATTTCAAAGACTTAAAACCCGACCATGGCTTCTTGTCTTGGCTCGTCACACACTTCAATCCTAACACCATGGTTTTCCGATTTGAAGATTCTGAAGTGACTCTGACTTATGAGGAAATGTGTGCTGTGATGGATCATCATCCTGAACAAGATGAAACTCCGGCCTTACCCCCGGGTCCTAGGTATGATCTAGCCGAGATTATGGCCTTGTGTCCGGTTTACCTCCCTGACGGCCTAAACGTGGATCAAGGTCTTCCCTTAGAGCCTTTTCTGAGTAGTGTTCTGTCCATGGATATAGATCCTTCTTGGATTCGAGCTTGTTGTTTCTTGCTGTTGAATGTGTATGCCATGAAGAACCGCCGACCCGGAATTGGAGATTTCCGACTTCTGACAGTTGTTCGTGACATCCAAATGTATCATCGTGCTATCTTCATGATGATCATTGGGGAGACGATGTGCTGGGTCAGGGATATTGCCCTTCACATCACCAACTTCAATGTTGATCACCGTGGTTGTCTGATGTTACTGCAAGCCTGGGCTCTAGACAAATTAAGCCTGATTCTTCCGGTCCCAGCTCGTTTGATTCCAACTTATGGCCCTGCCAACTTTCGATCTCGGACTCGAGGACACTTCGATTTTGGGGATAACCCAACAATTCGGTGGACTTGTCCTTGGTGGAGGATCAGACTGGTCACTACTGGAAGCATGAACCTCAATTACGTGTTGTACACCAGTCTAAACCGTTCCATGGCCTATTTCCCAGATAGGATCAGCCGTCAATACGGAATGATACAGCGCGTTCCCAGAGTCCACAACTTTGAAAGTGGTCTCATGACGCCGCATCTGTTGACCAATTTGGTAGACCGTTGGCGAAATCGAAACACCAGGTACCTAGATGAAGGAGTGATGCAGGACATTGTGACACCCGCATATGTCAACTGGTTTTACAACCCATGATAATGCTCGGTTCTGTGAAGATTGGCCTCTACTGATAGCCTCTACTGGAATAAATGCTGTTATTGCTTTCTCTGTTTTTTTATTATTCTCGGGCCACGAGCTCCTAAGTAATGTATCTGCTTTCTTTCAATTAATGACTCCGATGGTTCTGTCTTTATTAATTCCTGTTTCCTACATACATGGACAATAAAAGACAACAAACCTTTTCCTTCAGAATTATTTATTGTGTTAGTTATTTGGGCCTCCTGCCCCTGGGTTAATAAAATAAAAACTCATAAGAAATGACTTAAAATTTAAAGACAGAGATTTACATCTAGGAACAAAATAATGGGGTGACTATTTTATTACCTGCACAGATCAAACAAAAAATAACATATGTAACTTTTTTATGTATGCATGAACCTACATGGGTACTAAGGTTTTATCCATGGTTTTTATTGATCTTTCCAGGGAAATCACTGAGAAAATGGTGTTCATCCTTCTGATCAATGTTTAAAAGAATTCATTGCTTAGGTAGGACCAACAGCCAGAGCATTTTTAAATAGATGAGTCAATCTTGATCAAGTAAGTAGAGAGGAAGATCTTGCATTCTTTAACCATATCCCTGAAATAAAAGGAAGTAAAATTTTGAAATTCAAACCCTTTATTAATCTTACTTCTTTTCAACATTATATAAAAGTAAAGAAAATTTATTTTAATACAATGTTCATTCATTCTAACTACTCATTTTCCTATTCTCCTTCAAGTCAAGTTGATGGCGTTGAGCAACCAATCACAAATCTGTCACGAACGCATGGCATAGATTTTGCATTTAAACAAAGCACCACACGTTAATCCTGAAAATTTTGTTTTTGTTATTATTTATTCATGCTCTAACTTTTGCCTAGGCCGCCCTTTCAGATTTTCAACCTAGCGAGCTTATTTCTTGCCTAAGCCGCCCTTTTGGGTTTTCGACTTAGCTTCTTTTTTTTTTTTTAATCGAAATCATCATTTCAGACGTAGAATCTCTTCATTTGATCCTGATTGACAATCCGGTTGACAGGCTTCCCTTCCATGGTAATTAATTCAGCGGCACCTTTAGTTAATAGCTTCTGAACCCTGAATGGTCCATGCCAGTTGGGTTTGAATTTCCCACCAGGATGATTCTGGGCTTCATGATCCAATAATCTGATCAATACTAAATCTCCATTCTTTAAAGCCCTTGGATGTACCCGTTTGTTGTAGAAACGAGCAATCCTTCTCTTTCTCATCTAATCCTGGAATCGAGCATTCAGTCTTCTTCCATCTAAAAGCGCCAGATCTTCATACCTTTTCTTGACCCATTCTTCCTCGGTCAAACCAGCTTTTACAAAAACCCTGAGAGACTTCTTTTCGAGCTCTATCGGTAACACTGCCTCCATCCCATTGTGAACCCCTTCCCCAAATGTCATAGGCATGTGATGCATATGATGAATGAGAAGAAATACACGTGATGTGTGTGAGTCGCCACCTTGTTTAATTATTTAAGGGTAAACTAGGAAAAAACCCTAAGTGACTCCACTTTTAATTAACCTAGTTACTAGATTAATTATCCCAATGATTAAGGCACAATCTACGAACCCGAGATGGATCCCGAGACTATGTCATGCCGATAAACTAACCGATGAATGAATGCTTTGCAAGGTAAATGATGGATTAATGAAATGTTTGAGTGATTTTGACTTGCCACCCGGGGTGAAATCCCGAACGTGCCTACGTACTTCCGTTTGAATGGAAGATCAAAGTCAACGTAGTTCGATAGGCCTTCTTTGAAGGGCTTTGAATGGGTATGCTTTATGCATGAGTGTGTATGCTTTGTGCATAAGTGTGTATGCTTTGTGCATAAGTGTGTATGCTTTGTGCATGTGTATGCTTTGTGCATAAGTGTGTATGCTTTGTGCATGATTTTGTGTATGCTTTGTGCATTTTTGTGTGTATGCTTTATGCATGATTGTGTGTATGCTTCGTGCATGAGTGTGTGTATGCTTTGTGCATTTTGTTTAGGCATTTCGCCAAAGATTGATTGATTTTTAGGCATGTTGCCAAAAATGTTGATTTTAATGGCTTTTAGCCAAAATGATTTGATTTAGGCAATTGTTGCCAAAATGTGCGAATTAGGCGATTGTCGCCAAAATGGTTGATTTTACGGCCTTTGGCCAAAATGTGTTGTTTTAGGCAATTAGTTTGCCAAAAATGTGCGATTTAGGCGATTGTCGCCAAAATGGTTGATTTTAGGCCTTTGGCCAAAAAGTGTTGATTTAAGCAATTAGTTTGCCAAAATGTGCGATTTAGGCTTTAATGCCACGATTATTGATTAATCGGGCGTTCGAGCTTAATCACAATTTATTGTCGAAACGTGATTGATTAAGGCTTTTAGCCACAATTATTGATTAATTGGACTTAAGCCGGATTTGTTCGAAATAAGGCAATTGAACCGTAGTTATTAATTAACTAGGCTCTTTTAGCCAATATTGTCGGATTTAAACTTTAATACCACGATTATTGATTAACCGGGCATTTAAGCTTAATCAAATTAATTAAGGCAGTTTATTTACCAAAAATAATGACGTGGATGCATTTATGCAATTGTAGAATTATTAAGAGTAGAAGAGAAATATGCATGAAGTGCTAAAATTAAATAGGCAGAGTTTTGTTTACATACCTGATTTAATCGACGACCGCTTCTTAACTCCGGATTAAGCTCCTCGCTTAGGAAATATTAATTAATTTTAATTTGTTTAATTTTAATGTCCAAATATCACAATAAAAATGCAATAAAAATTAAATTAAATGCAAAAAGCGGTAAAGAAAACGCAAGGAGCGTGAGAGGGAGAAGGATTCGTCCGTCAACACAGATCGGGGTACCAAAATTGGACTGAAAATGGCCTATTTATAGGCCATTTTCGGGTCCCGGGCAGCAGCTG